>NW_017731359.1:697915-699234 GCF_001890085.2 Hipposideros armiger | reverse complement strand
GGGCTGGACTCGAACCGCTGTTGCTCAGAGCTCAAACTCTTGAGCGAGCTCTTAACCAACTGAGCCACTCGGCCGGCCCTTAAAAATATCTTAGTTCATACTGATTCTTTAAAAATTGCCATTGGAAATTGCTATGGAACCAACTTATTACTCTGAAAATTAATAAAGATACAGAACCAAGCATTTATTCTGTCCTATATGAACTATGTTCAGGGAAAGATAGCTGATGAGGAAAGTTATTTTTTATTGTATAATTTTGTCTTATTTTGAAACAATCTCAAACTTACTGAAAATGTCAAATATAGTACAGCAATCTACTTTATTTCCCCAACCACTTGAAAGTAAGTTACCAACCTGATGCCCTGTCACCCTGAATACTGGATACCTGAAATACTTTATATTTACCATAAATGAGGACACTCTCTTAGATAATGACAATACAGTCATAAAAATTAGGAAATTAACACTGATGTCCAGTCATTCTAATAACATTCTTTATAGCAAAAGGATTCTATTCAGAATCACATGTTGCATGTAATTGTCATTTTTTTTTTAAGATTTTATTGGGAAATTGGGGGAGGGGAACAGCGTTGGGGACTCGCGGAAGGGGAACAGACAAGTTGCTGTCTTTTTCTTCAGTCTAGTTGTGGAGGACTTCACTTCACTGGCCCATGTTGGTTTATCATTGCGTTCTTCCCAGCTGAGGCAGTTGCTCGCCAGCCATTGCACGGCTGCTCACGGAGGCTCACGGCAGCTCATGAAAGCGCATGCCAGCTGCCAGCCAGCCCCACTGCAGCCTACCCTGTAGCCGGCGACTCACGGCAGCCCAGCTCCACATCGAACTGTTGTTCACCATCTTAGCTATAGAGGGCGCAGTGTCACTGGCCCTCATGTGGGATCCGAACCCAGGTCCTGCTGCTCAGAGCTGGCATCCCAAGCCAACTCCTAACCAATGCACCACTCGGCCGGCCCATAATTGTCATTTTTTTAAGTCTCCTTCATTCTGGAACAGTTCCTCAATATCTGACTTTCATAACCTTGACATTTTTGAAGATTACAGGGTCAGTTATTTTGTAGGCTATCCTTCAAGTGGATTTCTTTGGCGTTTCTTTGTGATTAGATTCAAGTCATGTTTTTTGTTTTTTTTTTGAAGGAATATCACATAATTGAAACTGTGCTCTTCCTTTTGCACCTATTGTCAAGTGGTATATAATTTTGATTTGTCAGGCTGGCCGAGTGGCGTGTTGGTTAAGAGCTGGCTTGGGACGCCAGAGGGCCCCGGTTCGGATCCCACATATGAGGGCCAGTGACACTGCCCT
>NW_017731359.1:652804-697670 GCF_001890085.2 Hipposideros armiger | reverse complement strand
TGCAGCCCCTGCTGCAGTGGGTTGCCATGGGCTACCGTGTGTAGCCAGCAGCCAGCATGAGCGGCCAGCAGCCGCAGTGAGCGGTCGTCCAGAAGTCGGCGACTGATCTGCCTCACCTGGGAAGAGCTCAATGATGGTGCCAACTTGGGCCAGTTGAAACAACGTCTTCCACAACTAGACTGAAGGACAAAAAGGATAGTAATGTATCTGTTCCCCTTCCCCCAATTTCCCAGCGCTGTTCCCATACCCCAATTCCCCAATAAAAATCTTAAAAAAAAAAGAGAAACTAATTCTAAAAAAATGTGTATTTCACAATAAAAAATAATAATTTAAAAAAAAGAGAGATACAATGATGAATAAAAAAAAAAAACCCCACAGGGTTAATCCATTGAAGCAGTCTACTTTAAAAAAAAATTTTCATTTGTCTCTTTATTGAGGATGTTCACTTTGGTCACTTGATTAAGTTGGGGTCTATCAGGCTTCTTCACTGTGAAGTTACTCTTTTTCCTTTGTAATTGATAAGTATTTTATGAGGAGGTGCTTTGAAATATTTAAATATCCTATTCTTTATCAAATATTCATTTATATCAGTGTACTCATGGATTCTTATTTAATGAGTTATCTGTTATATCATTATTTATTTTGATGTTCAGATTTCTCAGATTAGAAATGCAGGAGCCCCATCAGTCTGGCGTTTGTGTGTGCTGGTATGTCCCATCATTGTTTGAGTACTTCCTTACTTTTTGGCACAAGGTGTCCCAAGCACATGTTGTACTTTTCTTTCTCTAGCCCTTCGATCGGCCATTTCTCCGTGATTCGTTTTAGTGGAAAATAGTGTTTAGATACCATGATCGGGTGTTATTACTGTTGGGTATTACTACTCCCAGCCCCTCTCATCCTCCCAGTGGATAGAGCTACGATACACTTACATACACATAGGATACACGTGTGTGTGCGCGCGCGCATGTGTGTGTGTGTGTGTGTGTGTGTGTATGTGTGTGTGTGTAATGCAATGTGTGGACCTTGTTTGTATTTGGATTCAAATGAACCAATTGTAAAAAAGGCATTTTGAGACAATTTGGGAAATTTTATAGGAACTAGGAATTAGATGTTATCAAGGACTTAGAAATTTTGTTATGTGTGATAAAGACATTGTCATTATGTTTTAAAAAATCCTTTTCTGAAAGAGGCAACTGACATACTTGCAGGTGAACTCTGCCTTCAAGAGGTTAAATGAGATATTAACATAGGTGGAAAGGGCTATCGAAATAATTTACTATTCCATCTATATGTATATGTATATATATGCACACACATATACATTATACACACAGACACATACAGATATATACATACACACATACATGTATATGTAACAATTCGATATTAAACTTTAGCTTGGTATATGAATATCTGGAATCTCAGTTCTCTGTATCCAAAGTCTAGAGCTTATGTAATCTCAAAGCTCCCTGTATCACAAGCCCCATTTTATAAGACCATGTCCAGAGGAGAAGACTTGTCTCCTGACCTTCAGTTTGGTGCATGACTATCAGTTTGATACACCTTACCCCACAAATAGAGCTGATAATTTGAGACGTCATAATATATTCTTGGCTTTGGTTCAGTTTTTGTGACATTAAAAGGTTATTTAGGACCATGTGGAGAACCCATCCTTAGCAGTCCTGTGTGTGAACTGCTGCTGGTATGACAGGAGGGGTTGATACAGACATAAGGACTTCCATCCCTCACTGGATAGGGGAGCTGTACCCTGTTGGAACCGTCCTAGTTCCTGGGTGCTCTTTGATATACTGAGCAGCTGCCAGAGCAAGCAGTTTAGTGTGAAATAATCCATCAATTAATCTCTTTGTTATTGGACATTTTGGACGCTTGTGCCTTGGTTTGTACTGTAAATGAGGCGGGAAGTGGCATGACTCTTGATTGTTACAGGGATCTCCCGACAGTAGGGTCGTCCTGCTTACCTCACCAGTAAGCCCTGGGAAGCGCCCGAGCCCAGAAAGAAGAGCAACAGTATTAGGAGGTAGTGAGACGAATAGTCTGCGGGTTGTACACAACTCCTTCAACCCTGTCAGGGTTTCCACCCTTTGTGTCTCACCCCTAGAAGCGTATCAGAATGCCAGTGAGCAAGAAGTTAACCTCGGGTCCTCTTTCAATATATAAAGAATGCATAGGGCCGGCCGAGTGGCTCAGTTGGTTAAGAGCTCGCTCAAGAGTTTGAGCTCTGAGCAACAGCGGTTCGAGTCCAGCCCGAGCTGAGCAGCCGCTGAGCAGCCGCTGAGCAGCCGCTGAGCTGCCAACAGGTAGCAGGATGGCTCAGCTAAAAAAAAAAAAAAAAAAAAAAAAAGAATGCATAAATTATTTGAAAACTTCAATACTTGGAACATTTGGTAACAAACTAGTGTCAGGATATCATGGTTTGGAGCTACTGCTCTAGTGGAATACTTTTAATAAAAGAAATGTAAAATGATGTCTACATGCGTTGGCAGCAGAATTGTCTAGAGGCCCAACTCTTACCTAAGCTGAAAAATCCCTTGGAAATCTTCAGCTTCGCACTTAATTTACCACCTCCCTTGGCTGTTTCTCTTTTGCTGCTTTTCTCTCCTCCCCGTGATTTTCCCTTCTGGTTGCCAGAACACACTTTCTCTTTCAGATGCCATCTGTTTCAAAATACATTTGCATTTCCTTTTTCCTTCCCGAAGTGGCTCTACTATGAGGCCTTTTCCCCCTTAATGAACTGCTTCACCTGTGTTACTACATGGATTGGTGGGAAGGAAAGCTATGGCTTGCCGAATTGAAATATAACCAGGAGCCCACCAGAGAGATTCTTCTGGACTTGGAAGTGTTAAAAAAACAAAATTCAGCCGAGTAAATTTGAAGATCTCGTTGGCTTTATTAAGTGATTCAGGAATCTGGCAGCATCCCATCTAGCAACTAGTTGGGTACTTGAAGTGCTTGTACAAAATGGAAGGTTTTTATAGGAAGAAAGGTGGGGGAAGGGAGTTATTAACAAAAGAAAAGAAAGGATTATTTTTAGGCTGGAACATCTCCTTTTGAGGGGGAGGAAATGGCAAGGGTTTTTAATCATGCAGATTGTCTCTTCTTTCTATGGGGGATGGAGAGGGCCCATGTGACAGATTACCTTACTGGTATTTGACCAGAAAGTTCCAGACTGGTTGATTAAGATTACATTTCTGGGAGAGGGTGAAACTGCAATTAGATCAGATATTAAATCTAGGTTTGGTATCATGGGCTTTTAACATGAGCGATGCCAATTTAGGCCTGTGGTTTTTCTCTTTAATAGAAATGTGCTTTATGTTCCTGGTGTACCCACCCTCTTAAGGACTTTGGGGTACAGGGATTGGTTTGTGGTATGTCTTTAAAATATCTTTTGTTTACTATAACATTTCAAAGGATTCCAAAGCGTCAAAAGGAGAAAGCGAAAAGTCATTCCTCCAACACGAGTCATATTCCTCAGAGGGACATGAATTCCTCAGCTACTTACAGTAACCCTAGTGACTGCCATCAACAGTGCAGTCCATAACCTTTTAGTCTTTTTGCTATGCATGTATCAAGATGAATATATAGACATTTATGAATATATAGACATTTAAAACAAATTAGGCCATACTAATGTATCATCTACAACTTGCTTATTATTGTTTTACATAAATATCATGGGCATCTGTTCATGTCAGTACATATATGTTTTCTTTTTTTTAAAGATTTTATTGGGGAATTGGGGGAGGGGAACAGACAAGTTGCTGTCCTTTTGTTCTTCAGTTTAGTGGAGGATGTTGCTTCATTGGCCCATGTTGGTATTGTGATCATTGCGCTCTTCCCAGGTGAGGCAGATTGGTCACTGGCCTCCGGACAGCTGCTCATGGCGGCTCTTGGCAGCTCACATTGGCTGCCGGCCACTCATGGTAGCTAATGGCAGCTCACTGCAGCAGCGGCTGCAGCCTACGCCATCACCAGCGGCTCAAGGCAGCCCAGCTCCAGGTTGAGCTGTTTGTTCACCATCTTAGCTGTAGAGGGCAGTGTCACTGGCTCTCATGGGGGATCCGAACCGGGCCCTGCTGCTCAGAGCTGGCGTCCCAAGCCAGCTCTTAACCAACGCGCCACTCGGCCGGCCCACATATGTTTTTTTTCTTTCTTTTTTTTTTTTTAACTTTATTGGGGAACCGTGTATTTTTCCCAGGACCCATCAGCTCCAAGTCAAGTTGTTATCCTTCAGTCTTAGTTGTGGAGGGTGCAGCTCAGCTCCAAGTCCAGTTGCTGTTATCAGTCTACTTGTGGGGGTGCAGCCCACCATCCCCTGAGGGAGTCGAACTGGCAACCTTGTTGTTAAGAGCACGTACTCTAACCAACTGAGCCATCTGGCTGTCCATCGGCAGCTCAGCAGCAGCTCAGCTCAAGTTGTTGTCTTCAATCTCGTTGCAGAGGGCGCAGCTCACTGACTCATGTGGGAATCAAACTGGTAAACCTGTTGCTCAGAGCTCGTGCTCTAACCAACTGAGCCACCCAGCCGCCCCCATATGTTTTCTCATTACATTTAACAACTGGCATTCTATAGTATGAATGTACCAATGTTTATTTATCCAACCCATTACTGATATCTATTGGTTCCAGTATGTCATTATTATTACCAATGCCTAACACATTTATCTGTATGCTTGTGAAGCTGTATCTGTAGGATAGTTGGAATTGTTGCATCACAGGGTATGTGCCTTTTTTTTTTCTTAGCAGAGCTGTTGGCAGCTCAGCGGCAACTCAGCTCGGGCCGGGAATCAAACTGCTAGTTGCTTAGAGCTTGTACCCTTGAGCAAGCTCTTAATCGCCGCTCGGCAGGCCCAGGGTATGTGCATTTTAAATCTTGATAAGAGTAAAGGGTGTATTTCAAAGGGTTATGCTTTTTAAATGTTGGTAGGTGATGTCCTAAACTTTGTATGTGATCACTAACAAAAGCACAGCATTTCCCCCCCTTTAATTATCAGAGATTATGAGTTAAATGATAATGATTTGAATGTGTAAAGTGCTTTACAAAGTATTTTTATTCAACTTTCTTAACACAGATATTCTATAGGGAGATAATGTTATCTCCCAATTTACAGGTGAAGAAACAGAGGTTATCAAAATCAAGTGATTTGCCCAAGATAATATACTTGGAAGTGGCAGAGCTGAGTCTGAGTCCCTCTTTTTTTTCTTTTTAAAAGACTTTATTGGGGAATTGGGGAAGGGGAACAGCCAAGTTGTTGTTTTTCAGTCTTAGTTGTGGAGGGCACAGCTAGCTCAGCTCCATGTCCAGTTGCCATCTGGCCACCTGTCGGCAGCTCGCAGCTGCTCAGCTCAAGGTGGCGTGTTCAATCTTAGTTGCTGATGGGTGTAGCCCACCATCCCATGCGGGAGTCCAGCTGGCAACCTTGTTGTTAGGAGCACGTGCTCTCACCAGCTGACCATCCTGCCACCTGTTGGCAGCTCAGGGGCAGCTCAGCTTGGGTGCAGCTCACTGGCCCATGTGAGAATTGAATCAGTGACCCTGTTGCTCAGAGCTCATGCTCTTAACCAACTGAGCCACTCGGCCAGCCCCTGAGTCCCTCTTTTATCTCCAAGCTGAAATTCTTTGTTTTATACTGCTGCTGGCTCCTCATGGAAGAACACCCAACCTTTTGCAGTGATGGACTGACTGAACACAGGTGCAGGGGAGAAGGAGTGTGGAGGGATTATTGGCCAGATGGCTTCATTCTAGTGTGGCACATCCATGGACATAGACACATTTCTCTCTCTGCCATTACTCCCTTGATGATGTCATTTGGTTACAGCTTTAAATACCATCTATATGTCCCTGACTCCCAAATTTAATTTTGCAGTCTAGAACTCTCTCCTCAACATACCCTGTACTGATTCATCTTGATCTTTCTCCCTAAATCTGCTCTACCTACAGCCATCTCTGTTGGTTACTTCCTCATCCTTTTAGTTCTTCAGGCCCAAATCCTTGATTCTTTCTCTCTCTCTGTCTCTCTCTCTCTCTCTCTCTCATGCCCCTCATTCACAGGGAACATGACCAAGGTCATATTGTGACTTCCTACCAGCTTTGGGATTGGAATCCAGCCATGTCTTGCTCTAAAGCATACCTAGATCATACTGCTTTATGCTAATCTCGTTAGCCTGACATGTAATTCTGATCTGACTCTCCCAGTTTGTACCCTAATTTAGGAGTCCATGGGCTGAGTTAAATGTTTACAAACGAGGTCACATTGTTACTTGATTTGTACTGGTGTCTGAGACTACAAAAATTGGAAGTCAGAGTTATACTTATTGAAAACATAATAAATCAACGGGCTCAGACTTTTGAAAACACTCAAGTCCTCCCTAGCTCAGTTCCTCCATACTGCGTGTGTGTGGGTGAGGGGAAGAAAAACGGGGATGAGAGAAGCCCCAGAAGGGAACCTCTTGCTCTGCTGCTTATTCTCTCCCTCATAAAAGTACAGGGTCAGACTGAATGTCTTCCAATGGAAAGGCAGCTGATTTTGAGTGTTTGAATAGGAGCTGAGGCTAAGCTGTGGATCTTCCTCAGTGCACAGAGGAATGCATCCTCTTAAGTAAACCATGGTGGGAAACTTGAATAATTGATCAGAAGGGGGATTTAACTTGTCAGGAAGCATTTATTTTAATTTATCATGTACTTTTGGTATTTGTATGTCTGCGTATAAGGTTTCGTGTAGGAAGTTGTCATTCTCAGAAACCAAAAGTTAAATGGTATACGTGCTATTTTAGTTATAGTTCAGTTGTCAACTGGGACCTCCCTGGCCCTAAGAAATTTAAGTGAATTTAAATCAAATTCTCAGTTTTACAGCCTGACTAGAGTTTGCCTGGGACAGAGGGTGTTCCTGGAATGCGAGCTTTCCAATGCTAACATTGGAAAAGCCCTGCACAAACCACCACAAGTTGGGTATGCTAAGCTTGACTGAGTCTGGAGCCCCGGCCACAATGTTTGAAAATTACAAGCTGCTTCATTTTTTTCTGCCCCTTCATTGTGACTTTTGTACTCAGGATTTCTCAGTGCCTCCCCTGTCCCCGCCAGGCTGACCTGCAGGCTGATCTCAGTTCCTTCACAAATTTCCACAAAAGATTCACTTAGCACTATGCATTTAATGAAGTAAGCAGCTTTCCTGCAGACTTAAGGCGTCACATTCCACTGAACAGTCTTCAACCATCCCTTTGGCTTCTTAGCATCCTACTTCCTTTCTCTTCCCTTCAATCTCTGTTGCAATCAGCAAATTTGTTCTCTAGTGTTTCTGCCTCTCAAGGTCGTTGGTGGCAGGGGTTCCTACATTTTATTCCACGGTATACCAAGAAATTTTCTCAGCAAAAGTGGGTCTCATCAAAGAGGAATTGTTAACCCAGCTACTTAGAGAATAAAAGAGTGTCTATTATAATACATAATGAAGACTATTTTACACAAATATGGATGAAAAACTCTGACCTGGTTTGGGAGTTATTAAGCTACCTTCTTTTTCTTTCTTTCCCAAGATCTTGTAAGATGCAGCTCTACCCCCAATTACACAATGCCATTTTTTTTTCTTTTCTCCAGAGCTTACAAGTAAGGGCTAAACTGAGAGAAGAGCTTAACTGTCTTCTTCTTTCATCATGGAATTTTCTTCAGAGGTACATGGCTTGATGCATTAACAAACCCCTCAGGATACTGGCTTTGAAAGGGGAATTTTGTGTGCATCTTAAAAACCAAGTGATGCATCTTTTCTAACGGAAAGCATTAAAGATTCAAGTCTGACTTTGACCAGAGGCTGTAATGATGAGAAAGTTGTCAAAACCATTCATCAGGAAAGAGCTAGAGAGAGGTCAGGTCAGATGGATGAGACTGAGTAAGGATCCTTTCTGCTCCTCTTGGAATTGCCACATCTGAGCAAGTGTGGGAACCCGTTTGGGGTGGAGGTCAGAAGTCTCACCTGGCTTTCAGTTCCTCCTACCCAGTATGACTAGTCTCTGGGAGACTCAAAAAGCATGTTATTTATAGGGAAGATAGCCAGGAGAAGATGGAGGCATGGGTAAAGGAACGCACAGGAGGCAGAAGATGGGGCAGAGAGTATAAAATGTTTAGAAGTTTCCAGAAGTCTCTGTCCATGTCTCCATTTGAAAAGTTGTGCTTTGGTGACCAAAGAATAATAATAATGATAATGGCTAACATTTATTGCATGCTTACCGTATGCGTGTTTAATGCATACAAGAAAAGGTGTTCAATTTTAGTGACCAGGGAAATGCAAATTGAAACTATAGTGTGATAGAGCTCCAAACCCAGGAGAATGGCTAAAATGAAAATGGCAGAAAATACCAAGTGTTGGTGAGGTTGTGAAGCAACTGAACCCTCATACACTGCTAGTAGGGGTTTAAATGGGAACAACCATTTTAGAAAACTGGTTGGCAGCATCTGCTAAAGCTGATACCCTCTGATCTAGATATTCCACTTGCCCCAGAAATTGTATACATATTTTCACCCAAAGGTATGTACAAAAATTTTCATAGCACTACATGTAATAGCCCCCAAAAGGAAACAACTGAAATCTCTATTAAGAGTAGAATGGAAAAATAAATCATAGAATATTCACAAAATGGGCTATTTATACAGCAATGAGAATGAACAAACTACAACTACAACACTATGGACGAATCTCATTTACTCCTCACAGTAACTCTGTGAGGTAGTTATTATTACTCCCATTTTGCAGATGAGGAAACTGAGCACAGAGAGGTTAAGTTATTGATTGTCTAAGACCACAAAACTAGGAGGCGGAGTAGCTAGTATTCATACCCTGGCAGTTGAGTTCCAACCCTTAACCACGATGCACCACTACCCCCAGCCTCTAGCCATGCAAGTGACAGGTGTTCAGTGTGTATGCTGCTTTGGTGTAACACACCAGAGGCATGGGGTAGAGCTGGTGCAGGCTGGCCCTGCAAAAGGCATCTACCAGCTAACTTTGATTACCATGTGCCAGGCTGTGTACAGGTGTTTCACCTAGACTATACTGTTTAATCTTCACAAGAGCCCTTTATAGGGGATACTATTATTGTGCCAATTTTTGCAAATGGGGAAACAGATATGGAGAGGTAAAGTAATTGACAAAGTCATATCACTAGGATGTGATGGAGCCAGGATTCAAAGCCAGGTCTGTGTGCTGCAGAGTCTGTCCTTCACCATCCCACCATGTGCCTGTCCTTGGCACCAACCAGGGTAGCAAGGCGGTGGGGCCAAATCCTAATAGGAACCACTGCTCATGGTCACAGATCTTGAGGTCTTTGAGCTCTATCAGTTGACAAAAATAATAATAATTTGAGACCAACCCCCTAAGGTTTCATGAGGCCATCTGGCTTTGAGCAAAGTGTCTGCCATAGGTTGTCTTCACCCACTTTCAAGGGAAGAAGCTTGCATTTCCATGGCTTTGGTCATGTCTTCCTGGAAACAAAAATGATAGTAACTTCTGCAGTGTTTGAAGCTATGTCAGAGTGCTCCCAGGCAAGCTGTGAGCATGGCCCCCTTCTAACAGTCAAAGCTGAGTGGCCTTGTCCTAGGAGAAAGGGAGAGTTATTAGCCGATGGTGGGGGTGCACATGGAATTCCCCAGTGGGCTCTGAAATGGACATGGGCCTGCACCCCAGGGTGCTCTAATGAGAGAAGGTCTAGCCACTGGCAACCTTAGCCACTGGCTGCTCAAGGAACAGATGCTAGGCCTTCCTGCATTGCCAGGAGCAGAAGACTTTGGGGACTCAAGTTTCTTTGGCTTGAATGTGTTGATGGAAGAATAAGGTAGGAGAGTTGGGCTCCAGCCTGAATCATTACAGTAGCCTCCTACCTAGCTGGTCTCCTTAACTCCAGCCTTTCTCCTCCCTGATTGACCTTTCTCACAGTCCACAAGTAGTAAGTTCATACCTGAAACTCCGCTGCCACTTCCCCAAGCACACCATGCTGTTGAATGTCACCATGGCTTTGCAAATGCCAAATCCTCCCACTCCAGGTGGCAGGAGACTGCTTATCTTTGAAAGCCTCTCTCACCACCTCCCTAAGTGAATTAATTGTTCCCTCTTCAGCACTCCCCAAACATTCGTTTTTCTGTTTAACACCTTGCATTCCTGCTGTAACAATGTGCTGTAATTATGTGTAGTCCTGCCTCTGGAGTAGACTGTGAGCTTCTTATGGGCAGGAGCTATGTATGGCATATTTGTCCTCCTGTCCCTAGCAGCTGACAGTACGCAGCTTGTCTAGGTGCTGAGTAAACGTTTGTTGGACGAAATCCAAAAGCACCGAGGTTTGAGGTATAAGATCATAGTGTCTTTGCAACTATTCAAAAAAATAAAACTCTTCTCAGGCCAGTTTTCCCCTCTGTTTTCACATTGCTGTCTTACCCATATGTGCCCCTTCTTGCCATTTCAACATTAGTACCAGAAACTTAACTTTTAAGGGTTGTCAACGACTTGCTTTCCTTCATCTCAGCCTTCTCATTCAGGTGAGTGGTGGGGAAGCGATAGAGTTATCAGTGATGTGGGGTGTTTGTGGGTGGGGAACAAGAGCTTATTTGTTCTCTGTGCTGCCCAGCTCTCATGAGGGTGTAGCATATATCAAAAGCTTTAATAAGCAAACTTTTAACTAAGTTTATCATTTCTTTAATTTCCCTATTTTTTAACTAATGTTCATTTCTGTTTCAGGATCCCATTTAGAATAGCACATTACATTTAGTTGTCATGTTTGCTGAGGCACCTCTCTGCAGTGACAGGTTCTCAGACTTTCCTTGTTTTGGATGACCTTGACAATTTTGAGAAGTACCGGTCATGTATATTGTGGGGTGTTCCTTTATTGGAATTTGTCTGATGTTTTTCTCATGATTAGACTGGGGCTATGGCTTTGGGAGAGGAAGACCACAGAGATAAGGAATCATTTTCTTCCCATCATATTAAGAGTATAAGTAAACTTTAAAAAAATGTGATCGTATAATCACCATTTCCTCTCTTCAAGCTTGTGTTCTCTTCTGTATTTCCTGTCTCGTTAATGGCATCATCATCCACGCTGTGATGAAGGCTAGGAATTGTACCCACTCGTTCTTTACCATCTTCCATCCAACTAGCTGTTAATTACTAAGATGCTACTGCCCCAGTAGCTTGTATTTTTCCCCTTCTCTCATTCACACTATCTCTGGTTAACTCTGTATTATTTTTTTCATCAACTGTTACTGTAGCCCCCTAACCGGTCTCCCTGATCCCTCTTCCTTACCTCTCCATTTCATTCTTCCTAATACTATTAGTTAACTATTGGTTTAACATCATCTTCATCTTCAGAAATCTCAGAATGGTTCTTCATTACATACAGACTAATGTTTGAATTTCTTGGTGTGGAATTCAAGGCTCTTCTGTTGCAAGCTCTAAATGACCTCATTTGCTAGGGTAAGTAATTAGTTCCCTTACTTTATATTTAATGGTTTTGGAGAATTTATTTATCTCAAAAATAAATAGGTGTTTTCTTAAAGTAATTTTTCCCCCAGAAGAGTAAATGAAATAGGGTGTGTGTGTGTGTGTGTGTGTGTGTGTGTGTGTGTGAGATGTGCACACCTCACTGGAATGTGTACCTCTCTAGGTCATGGCTTTAGCTGGGGTTACCTGTGGCTTAAAGTCTGGTATGAATAGGAGCTGTCCACTTGCTGCATAGTTTGTATCAAGTTAGAAAAGATGAGAAGGAAAAAGATAAGGAGATAATACATTTGCCCAGAAGTATGTGTGTGACTGTTCAACAAAAACTTTACTCATTTTCCTTTTTTTAGTAGCTTAAAACAACAGCATTTATTATCTCATTGTTTCTGTGGGCCAGGAATCTTGCCACAGTTTAGCTGGCTCCTCTGGCTCAGGGTTTCTCACAAGGCTGCAATCAAGGTATTAGCTTCTCTACTCAGTTTTGCACTTCAATCACAAACACTTTCTAAAATTCACTGGCTAAACTTCAACAATTTCAAACTTCTATAATACAGAGAGCTTTTGTCACACTCCAGGAAACGTGTTTTAAATGTAAATTGAATCCCTTCTTGCATGGGATAGCCAGTCATCTATGTCCCAGGATGTGAAATGAGTGCATTGTCCTTGATCGTGTAACATGGCCGCCCTAAATTTTAATGAGCAAAAGAAGTTGGCTTTCAAATTCTATCGGCCAATTATTCATGGAAGTCCGCAATCTTTATTATTAAAATTTAAAAGTCCAAGTGGAAGTTTCTTAGGCAGCCTGCTGAGGACTGTATAAGCAGTCTAGACCAGGGATCATTTTTATGCCCAGCACTAGACAAGAGAAGGGCTAACAGAGGTGGGGAAACAAGAGTGGTGCGAGCAGCAGCCACGGTCCAAAAGTGCTCACAGGCAAGAATTTGGGTAAATCATTGGATTGATTAATCAGGAGGGTTAATGCTCTCTTTGCATACTTATGAACACTGAACTGTTAGCAGCTCACTGAAGCTGTGTATGGGAAAAGGCAGAGACCCTGCAGAAATAGTTACTGATTTGGAAACTGTTTTCATTTCCTGAGCTCCTAAGTAATGAAACTATTTTCTGAGAGTGGAACAAGAACTGTTATTCTGGGATGGGAAACATCCACAGATTATCCGATAAAAATAGCAACTGTGATCACTGGTGTGTTTGCACTCTTTGGGAATCCCATTTATCCCTGGTATAGAATGCTTCAATTTCACACACCTCTTGATGATTCTGTGTTACCAGCAGCAAAAATAAAGCACATTTGTTAAGGGTTTAGGTGGCAAGGTGTAGACATTGACCGACCATGACAATTGATCAGAAACAGGCACACATGGACAGAACACATCATATAATTCCACTCTATCCGTGTGGACTTTGACTTTATGTCCTCATATTCGTCTTGGCTCTCAAGAAATTACACACACACACACACACACACACACACACACACACCACTGTCTGCTTATGTATATGTCAGCCATGTTTCTCCACTAAGCTCCCAATTTTTCCCTCATTAATAAAATAGCTAAGAACATTTAAAAAAACTTTTTATTTTTGGGTGTGGTATCCATGCTGTAAGTACCTTTATTAGTCCAAGTAGGCAATGTTTGATTTAATAGACAGTTTGTAATGTTGTTACTACCCTATTTTAATTTTTACTGCTCCTTTTCCCCTCTATTCCTATAGAGGGTATTATTTTTCTTAAATCTTCACATAATTTTAGATTCTACCGTGTGGTTCATTACCCACAAAAAGTCATTGCCCTCAGTTTTCAAAGTAATAACTATCTCCAGAGGGTCAGCAGCTAGGATCAGATCATATCAGGGTCATCCCTGGCTGCCATTAACCCCTCTGATATGTCCATCTGCTTTTTCTAATGAGGCCGGGGACCTGAGGACTCTCCAAAGCCTCAGGGTTGGTCTAATGGGAAGACGAGGGCAATGGGTTGCTTTTAAATTTGATTTTCTTGTTTCCTTCTAATGTTCAGATCAGTCAGTTTATGAAAGACCACTAGCTCAGTGTCTGCCTACCTTCTGGCCCCTTTCCCATGTCATTATTATAAAAGCTGTACCCCTTTATGTTTAGTCTAGCTGGAAAATAAACAACTGAGAGTTTTCCTCTGTTTGTCCCTAGTATCTCACACAGTTGATACAGTCTTGAATATCTAGGTGTCTGAGAAACGTGTGCTTAAATGAATGAATGGATGAGTGCTTATGTATTCCTCTCCATTTCTCTAACAGTATATTATAATTGTCGGAGCACAATTTTTATATGGACTCAAATCAAATACTTCTTTCTTCTCTTCTAGGTATTTCACAAATCCTTCCTCATTTTGCCAGAAAGTGAAAAGGGAATCAGATTTGTCACACCCCTTGCTCTCTAAAGTCAAAATCCTGTCCCATCTCTATTTTCTCCTTTATGTAGTTCCTGGCTCTGTCATTCTTTAATCTTTTATTCCCAAGTAAGCTAAGATTCAAATCTATCTCAGATATTGTCATCTTCCCCATGGTTAAGAGCTGGTGAGCTGTTTATATATAGGGATGGTGTAGCCCCCAAACATTATTGAGTGGTTTTGTAGGTGATTACAGTGCTATTGATTTTGTGATGTATTGCACAGTAGTATTTGCATGTTTATGTGCCTTGCCTCCCCTTGATTGCACGCTCCATCCAGGGGCTAATTTTTGTGGGGTTTGAAGCTTATACAACTTTGGAAGCCCTTTATTAAAAATACAAATTAGATACAAAAGTGAATTTTTAAGGATGAGTTATAACATTATAACTTTTAAAAAGCTGATGAATACCACACACATCACAAAAAAAAATACGATCTTTTAAAATTCATTAACTGCCTGCCACGTTTCTATAATAATTTTTCTCCTACACTTTGCCTCCATAATATTTGATTGCCCTTTCATATAACAATGGTTTTGTAGTGTCATTTTCTAGAGAGAATGGAGAGATAGTTCAGTCTTTCCTTTAGCATGGTTGACATAAATTGGCGTTTTTGTTAGTGTTAGTTGCATGCGTAGCATTGTGTGCTACCTCACACACCACAGACGTATTCATTCTCTGTAGGACTGCTGCACTTTGGGCCCTACAAACACAGCCATTCTGTTTTGTGAGATTTTCCTCCAAGGAGAAGGAGAAAGAGAAGGGGGAGAAGAAAGCACAGTGCATCTATAATTGTATAAACTGCATTCTCAAGTGTTTTCCTACAGGAGACAGTTTGGGCTTTGCCTGGGTATTGACGAGAACGCAATCCTCTGCTTAGAATTGCACATGCCTGATGACTGGAAGACTTTTTCACAGACTAGCTCTGATTCCACCCCCTTTTAAACCATAGGCCTCTCTGCCAGATGTTTTTTGCTCCTGAGCCATATGACACTTTGAAATCATGAATCAGTCCCTGATCCTGGGTGTTCATATCTACTACTATTTAAATTATGTCTCACGGCCAACAGACACAGCAAGTGTCTGGTGTCTCCTATCTCCTCTTGACAAGTGTCTCTCTCTGCGTCTCCTCTTGGCAGTTAATCACTGGCAGTGTAGTCCTGTTGGCAGTTTTTGGGTCTGTATTTTAGGAAGTCTAAAACAGGATAAAATCTGCCTTTCAGTTCACTTCCAACCCAGACATAGTCCATATTGACTAATTCCCTGGATGAGATACGATATGTTTCCCCTCTGAAAGCCAGACAGAGGGTAATGAAACATGGTGCTGACGTCTTTTGTTCCGAGGCCCTTTTGTTCCTAGGCACTATAATTAGTTTTTTACTTGTTGAGCTGAGTCTGATGTTCTAGCAGGAGAAGTCCAGTTCTACAAATGGAGTAAATATAAGGCGATGGTAGTATGCGGGCAGGTGTAGAAGATGGAGTGCTGCAAAGAACTAGACGGGGACACTGTATCATCGTAGTTAAGACCTTAGACACAGGTCAGACAGACCTATGGCCTGCCACTTACTGCCTGTGTAGTTTTGGGCAAGTCACTGAAGCTTTCTGAGCCTCAGTTCCTCAGTTGTGAAATGGAGAGAATTCCACATGTGGTTGTGAGGGTTCATGTGTGTAAAGCACTCTGCAGAGAAGCATATACTGAGTATTTCAGAACTGTTAGGTATCATTTCTTTACTTCTAACATTTCTGTCTCTTCCAGGTCTATCTAGATGATATCTGATATCTTTGGTTGTTTAAACCTTTTCCCAGAATCCAACTTCTTTAGCTGTTTTTCAAAAACAGCTCTTTTTGACAGCAGTGGCTGGAGTTTAGTCATTTTCATTTCTTGCCCGTAGTGACTAAAAGTAGCGTTTTGCACATAAATATCCTTCTCATTCATTTAGCAATCTACTATTTCCAAAGTGTTTTTCTGTGCTGTGCTACACAGTCTTTAAAATGACCATCTAATGGTGGTGTCACCAGAGTTCACTGTGCCCCTCTGCTATTCTGTTGCCTCTTGCCAGACTTGTGCCCAGTAAGGACACTACACTGCCCAGCGGCTCCTCCCTCGTAGATGCCCAGCTGCTCCTGCTTGTTATTCAGATCTCACCTTGGGGGTCACCTCTTCAGAGAGGCCTCTGGCTCATCCCCTCAGTCATTCTCCATCATAGCATTCTGTTTTACTTGTCCATAGCAATTTTCACATCTGATATTTTACTTGTTTATTTATTTGTTTATCCAACTTCTAATAAAGTAGGCTTTGTGAGAGCAGAAATGTCCTCTGTTTCCTTAGGGCGTACATTCTCAATAGGGGTGATACCGTCCCCAAGGGTTCTTGAGGGGGGAGAATCACTCTTTTTATGTATAAAGCACAGATTTATATATAGTACATAAACAGATTTACAGTATATACATAGCATTAAAGTTTGAGAGGCATAATAAGACAAAAACATCTAAAAAGTCTTTTTAGGGGAGCAATAATTAAAAAAAAGTTTGAGAATACTGCTTTATGGTATGTGCTGAGCACAGAGTAGGCTCATAAATAACATTTTTTTGAATGACCGATTCATGCCCTTGAATAGCTGGAAAATCTGAGGTTCAGAGAGGTGAAGTGAAGGAGCTAGTAGCCTAGGACATACAGGCGATAGTAGAACTGAGTCTCCAGCGTATTTCCTAGATCTTGTGCTTTTTATTGTAAGCCACCCAGTAAATGCTCAATATATGCTTTGTGAGTTGACTTGAATATTAGACATTCCCACGAGAGGAAGCAAAACATACTTATATTTTCTAAGTGATGCAATAGATAATGTCAGAAAGTCATTCTATTCAGAAGAGTCTAGCTAGTCTTCTCTGAGGGCATTAATGATTTGTTATACATGGCTCATCTTCGACATGGGAATTAGTTTCATCTCCCACTCTTGGTAAAATAAGAATGAAAAGGTGAGCAATATTTTTAGTATCTTAGCAATTGTTTTGCGGCATCCCTGGGCCAAAAGAAATAAGTGACAATTCCATTTATTAAGTAATTAGTTCTAAATAGCTTCGTAAGTATTTATATCCTAATAATTTAGTGCCTATTGACCACAGCATACCTTCTCAAGCCTTGGAATAATATTAGACACCACGACCCTCATTTCCTGTTCTACATTTATATTCAAGTGGTATTTACTTTCACCACAGCAATTAGTGAAAACCCAGCTTTGAAGAAATTGGGTCACTGGAAGCAGTATAATAATGTAGTGTTGAAACTGTGAACTACCTCAAGCTAGTAGTTTCTGACAGATGTTGCTGTGATTTCCGTGAAAACTTAAAACATCCTGAGACATCTTTGTGAGTTCACTGGTACCCAGCACACAGTTTAGGGACTATCGCAATAGACCAAGGCAAGATATGATGCTGACTTGAGGTAGGGTGGTGGCAGAGGACTTGGAAAGAAGTGGGAAAATTTGAAGATATTCAGAAGTGAAAAATTGGAGGCAAAGAATACTTGTCCAGATATGTTGAATGGATAGGATGTGGAGATGGAGGAAAGAGGTTTGGAAAAGGAAGTTTTGGACCTGGATGATTGGAGAACTCCCATACAATAGATGGCTTTTGGCATCCCTGGCCAACCCACCTTCACTTTCTTGAGAATGACAACCACCCTCCCTCCAGAAGTGGTCCTGGCAGCCTATTCATTTTGTGTGACTCATCTCACTGACGATTGGACATGGGGGATATGTTGTACTTGAGCCGTCAGCCTCAATATTAGATTTTCTCTCCCAAGAATTTAGAATTAAAACTGTATTTGTTTCCTATAGCTGCTTCAACAAATTACCACTAAGTGGCTGGCTTCAAACAACAGAAATTTATTCTTTGACAGTTCTTGAGGCCAGAAGTCTGAAATCAAGGCATAGGCAGGGCTGCAATCACTTTGGAGGCTCTTGGGGGAATGCTTCCTTGCCTCTTCCAATTTTTGTTGGCCCTTAGTGATCCTTGGCTTTCTTGGCCATATATCACTCCAATCTCTGTCTCTGTGGTCCCATTGCTGCCTCCTTTCTATGTGCCTATATCTTCTCTTGTTCTGTCTCTTATGACATCAGTGGATTTAGGGTCCACCTGGGAATTCTGGATAATCTCATCTCAAGATCCTTAATTACATCTGTAAACGCCCTTTTTTCCAAATAAGGTAATATTCACAGAGTCTGGGTATTAGTCTGTGAACTTATCTTTTTCAGAGCCACCCTATAACCCACTATACTTAGAGACGTAGAGATGCGTGTGCACTGAGAGATGGATATGTGAGGCACAGGGATGACTACTATAAGATTGGGGTGGAGAAGGAGAGAAAGACAAGTCCAAGGTGAAGGAGAAAAATGACACAGATGTACAGAAGTGGAAACAAAGGGACACTTGGGCTCAGAGAGAGATAGGAATACAGAGCGACCAGCAATGCTTTGGTTTTATTCAACTTTCTGTGTCTTTGTTCCTGTCTCAGGAAGTCCATCTGCCTTCAGGTTCTATGATTTGGTTGAATTCTTCAACAGACTCTCCCATTTGCGTAAGCTAGGTTGAGTGAGTTTCTCTAATTTGTAACCAAGAGTCTTGACTAAGGCAAAACAAAAGAAGTGTGGAGAAATGAGTCTCAATTTTGGCAACCTTTCAGTCTAATTAAGGCTTGTGGTTTATGCCACCCAAGCATCAACAGAAAATTCTCATGGTGGCTACTCACCAAATGAGGCTGATGAGAATTTATTTGCTATCTCAAAATATGAAGAATTAATTTTTTTCTTACAATAATCCTACTCTACTCAGAGCACTTGAGAGAACTGTGTTTCATTTTGAGCAATGATGAAGGGCGGGCATTGGCCCAATGGCATTTGTCTTGTGAAGCATAACTAGGATATAAAGGGACTAGAAATCATCCACATAAGAAATTTGAGACTTGGGCAGGTTAGGTTGAAAATAGAGGACTTGGAAGGCCATGATGGATGATTTCTATACTGGAAGGACTGTCACGTAAAAGAGAAATTAGATATATGTATTATTGGGAATCACATTTCTGGGCTAACTCAGGAAGAAGTTTCCAAAAATTTTAGCTGTTTAAAATTGGAGTGGCATGATGCTTGATCTTAAGTTCAGGAAGGCATGGAAAATAAGCATCCTGAAAATAAAAGACTCTGAGCCCCTTGAGGGCAGGGACTGTATCTTATTCATCTGGGTATACTCAGTACCTAATATAAGGTTTAGTGCTTAGTGGGTTCTCAGTCAAAACTTGATAAATGGAAGAATAAAGAATGGGAGTTTAAACAAAGGCTGGGTATCTTGGTTCGTTTGGGCTGTTAACAAAAATACCATAGACTGGGTAGCTTAAGCAATAGATATTTATGTCTTACATTTCTGGAGGATTGTAAGTCCAAGATCAAGGTGCTGGCAGATTCAGTATCTGAAGGAAGCCCACTTCCTGGTTCATAGATACTGTCTTCTCACTGTGTCCTCACATGGAGGAAGGGGTGAGGGAGTTTTTGGGGTCTTTTTTTAAAAATATTTTATTGGCGAATTGGGGGAGGGGAACAACACTGGGGGAATCGGGGGAAGGGGAACAGACAAGTTGCTGTTGTTTTGTTCTTCAGTCTAGTTGTGGAGTACGTCGCTTCACTGGCCCATGTTGGTATTATCATTGCGCTCTTCCCGGGTGAGGCAGATTGGTCGCCGGCCTCTGGATGGCCGCTCACGGCAGCTCTTGGCAGCTCATACCGGCTGCCAGCCGCTCACGCTAGCTGCCGGCCACACACGGTAGCTTATGGCAGCCCACTGCAGCAGGGGCTGCAGCCTACGCCGTTGCCAGCGACTCACGGCAGCCCAGCTCCAGGTCAAGCTGTTGTTCACCATCTTAGCTGTAGAGGGCAGTGTCACTGGCCCCCATGTGGGATCCGAACCGGGACCCTGCTGCTCAGAGCAGGCGTCCCAAGCCAGCTCTTAACCAACATGCCACTCGGCCGGCCCTAGGGTCTCTTCTATAAGGGCACTAATTCCATTCATGAGGGCTCCACCCTTGTGACCTAATCATCTTTCAAATACCCCCACCTCCTAATACCATCACATTGGGGCTTAGTGAATTTTGGGTAGTGACACAAACATTCAGCCTCTAGTACTTTGGGGGTGATGTCAAAGAGAAGACTGACCTGAACGATGGTGGTGATGATATTAATAATTTTTTTTATTTCTTACACCCTTGGTTTATGTTATATCTTTTAATCTTCAACAATCCTATGCAGTAGTTGCCCCTGTTTTATAGAGGTGGGAGCTGCATGAAGCACAGAGAGGCTAAGCAGCAAACTCCACACAAGGAGTAAGTTTAGAACTGAAGTCATCTCATACTGGTAAGAAAAATCATTGCTCATGTATTGAACAACTACTGTGTTCTCTACAATGGTGACTTCATGATTCCTGGGTATCTGCTTCCCAATTCTGTGCCCAGGGCCCACCCTTGCATGGGCCCCATGGACCAGGATTTTCTGAGGTAGGTGGGGGCCCTCCGGGTAACTGTCCTTACCACTCTGAAGTCTGAAGAAGGCTCAGTCTTCGCAGCCTTCACTGCTCATTGACCCAATTATTTACTTAGTTCTTGCAAGGAACAAGGCTGTGGCCTCATTTCTCTTGCCTGACCCAAGTGTGAGGTTCCTTAGGGGTCAGGCAGCTTAAGAATGGAGAAGCCTTCATCCTTCCAATTAGCCTTTTTGCTTAAAGGGAAATGTAAGCTAATAAAAATGATTCCTAAATTGGATCTACTTTTTAATACCATAATTAGTCTTCGGTGGGATATCCATTTCCGGATGCGTGGCTTTTTGTTTTTCCCTGTGTTTGCCTGCCTGCCCTTCTATCTGACACTGAGAACAAACTAGGCTTCCATCATTGTGCAGCAGCTGCAGATGGGCCCTGAGGGAGTAGCGGCCGTGGTCACTGGCTGCAGCTCTCAGCAGCCCCAGCAAGGTCCCCGGGGGTAGGGGACTAGACGCTAGTCTTAGGTCTGAGGTCAAGGTGCTATGTAACTTTAGATCACCTATTTTTATCCCTTGAATAATATGCACTTTAGTCTTTAGCTTTATACATCTTCTGTTCTGTATACTTCTAGAATAGCACATGTTTCTGCCTATATTTATAGCCTGTTCATCTTAAGTGACCCTTAAGTCAAACAAGCTTGACTTGTGGGCTGCAGTCATAAAGCAACTTCATTTTTGTCTTCTAGTCTCTCTTAAAATGTCTCTGTGGGGCAAATTGGGTGAACTTAGTCAGGTGCTCAGACTTTTATGGACCCTCTTGGGTGTCTAAACACAGTTTAATATAGTTGTTAGAATGTTCTGTCCAAGGTGATAACCAAAACTTTTAAAGTTATGCCTTCCCTTCTTTTTCAGTTTGGGCCTGCTGCAAGCAGGAAGCCTGCAGTTGGAGAAGGAAAGTACAATCACCTTTTTCTTTCTTTCCTCTTGTCTTCTGCTTGGGTTTGTAGCCAGCCTCTGCACCTGTGCCCCCAGATGGGTAACTATTTTCTGTCCCCTCTGGGATTAGATCATGAGGAGAGAAGAGAGGAAAACATGGTAAGAAAGTTGTTACATGTCTGATACTGCTGTGATTAAGCTGACACTTCCACTTGTGAGGCAATTTCAAGAGTCTTTCAGAAAACTTAGCCTCATCACTGGGCATCTGTACCCTGTGGGTCAAATGCATCTCTTGTTTGGCTGATTCTTTGCTTTTCCTTGGGCTCTAGGAACCTAGCAATACCCTCAGGTTCTCTTTGCTGAGGTCTCTTTGTCCTACTGGATTTCCCTCTTAGAAAGGACCCAAAATGACCTTAAACATTTCTCTTGAGTAGCCCACATCTGCTCCATGGAAAACAGTCATGCATTTTTTTTTACCTTGATAAATCCTGGGGGAAGAGGGCAGGATATTCCCAACCAAGTAATTTTTCCTTTGCTCTGCTGTCTGCTGACTAGTTCTCCCATTTCTTGCCCTTTAGAACTTCTGGGTACGTTCAGATACAAGCTCACTGTGCCCCTAACTGGCAGGGGCCATATATTAAACTCATCTCATCTGGTGGCCCCCCCAAAGCCCCTTTCTTTTGACTGGAAGTCAGGAGGTGGGGCTTACAGCTCAGCTGTCTTTGAAGAAATTCTCCCTAATCGCCTACTTCTGATCCTTTTATACACTCAGTGTGAAAGGCTTAAGCGTTGTCTGACCTGTCTTCTTTGTAAATTCTTGGTCTAGTTTCTCTATTTGAAATTTGCTACCCCTTGTGCCTCAGCTGAAAAGTCGATATTAGCATCGTAATAAGGTTTATTAGTTTATTCACCTAGTATTAAGTTCCTACTAGACCAGTGCTGTCCAATAGAAATATAATGCAAGCCACATATGTAATTTAACATTTTCTAGCAATGAGACTAAAAAAATAAACACGTGAAATTAATTTTAATAATAGATCTTATATAACTCAAAATATATTCAAAATGTCATTTCAATATTAAATCAATATTAAAAATTATTAATGAGATATTTTACATTCTTGTTTTGCATTAAGTCTTTTTTTTTATTTATTTTTTAAGCCGAGTCATCCTGCTACCTGTTGGCAGCTCAGCGGCTGCTCAGCTCGGGCTGGACTCGAACCGCTGTTGCTCAGAGCTCAAACTCTTGAGCGAGCTCTTAACCAACTGAGCCACTCGGCCGGCCCTGCATTAAGTCTTTGACCATAGTTTACACTTGCCCCACATCCAAGTGCTCAGTGGTCACAAGTACCTGTTGGCTACTGTAGGACAGCATGACAGTAGACTGACTGTAAGCTCTACAGGCAAGATTGGTGTTCTTCTTGGTCATTGCTGTATACCACGGGGCTTGGCCTATAGTAGGTATTTGATGTTTGTGAATTTGGACTGAATTGTGATAGAATGAAAAAATTATCCAGGGAATTGTTCAATGGCCCCCCACGGCACTTACAGTCTAAACCGTTCAATTCTGCATGCATTTAGTTTGCCTACATCATTTGTAATTCACTTATCCCATAAACATTTAAGCCCTAAGGAGACTGAGGTGTCTTTGTCTTGTCCCCATGATCTACCATCATTCCTAGTATTGTGATATGGAGATTCATGCAGTCAACAAAATTTTATTTACTGTTTATGCTGGGTCGATTATTTTAGGTGCTGGGGACACTGTGTTGAACAACGTAGACACAGTCTCTGACCTGTGGATCTCATGGACAATAAAAAGTAACAAGGGCTATGAAGGAAAAACTGGGGTGACATGATAGGGTATGATTGGGGATGAAGGAGCAACCGAGTAGGGAGAAGTAGTCAGTCCTTTGAAGAGTTAGGATTGTGTCTGACCACATCCTACAGGCTCTCTCCTTCTCAGTCACATTGGCTTTTCATTTACTGTAACACCCAAATTCGTTTAACTTCCGATTTCCTTTGCTTGTGTTGCTGTCTTCCTTGCTCTTCTACAGCTGGTGTCTTCTCATGTCTCAGTTTAAATGCCATCTCCTCAATGTGAATGTCTCTGACCACCCTATCTACAGGGCGTACCACCTTATACACTCTCCATCCTATCACCACATTTTGTTTATTATCACAGTCTGAAATGATCCTGTTTACTCATCAGTTGTCTCCTACACCATATGGAAAACTCTAAGAAATTAAGGTCTTGACAATTGCTATCTTCCAGTGGCTAGAAAAGGCACTTTTTGAGTGCCTCTATGACAAATGTATGACCCATAATTAGTGATCAATAGATGTTTATTGAATGAATGAATGAATGAATGAATGAAAGCAAGAGTTTGTCAGAGTCTTTGGGAGATTTCTTAAGGCAGGATTTGAATGAAGCCAGAGTCAAAATGAAGTCTGGGAAGAACAGCATTATTTTTATCTGTGTTCTCTTAGAAGAAAGATGGGGTTAATACATACAGAAGTTAATAGAAGTTATTCTCTTGGACTGTCTTGGGCATTCATCAGCCTGGGTTCTGGTTCTGGCTCCTTTGAGAATCTACAGTTATGGACGATCCTACTGGATAAATGGACAAACTTTTGCATATAACTTAAGGGGGTTCATGGACCTCCTGTTGAGGTAAAAGGACCCCAAGTTAAAAATTCTTGTAGAAGTGAGAACCCTCACAGCAACACGGAGAGACAAGTGTTAAATGAGATTTTGCATGAAGCACCTTTAAAGAAGTAAGACAGATGCCTTTAAGGAGAGACGGTGCCCCCCAAATTCTTGAAAATCAAATTCTTTTTCACTAAGTATCATTGCTTGGACGTTGCTATGGACGCATGCCTTCTCCAATCATCGCGCGGCTTGCTAGGTTGTGCAGCGCTCCGTAGTTGCTGTGGCAACGGATGGCAACAGCTCCGGACCCGGCAGCGTGGGAAGAGAGCCAGCGGCTTGGAGCCGGGTGGAGATCCCCTTGAACTGCGGCGTCTGTGAGTTGGACGCGGGATCTTGGCGGGGAATGGGGCATGGAATTGACAGGGCGGTGGGGGTGCGCTGGGGTCGGAAGTTCTAGCAGTGATTATGGGGTCTCAGTGTGAGGAGCATGGGGCCTGTCCGGGTGTCCCCTCCTTACGTCCCCGCCCTTCGTCCCAGGGGCTCCCCAAGCTTTCGAGCCCCTAGCCCTCCCCTGACCCCTTCTCCTCACCCCCATTAAAATAGCGGAACCTATGATTTCGGTTCTTGGGATTCCTCAGCCAGGACAGGTAGCAAGGGCCAGGCGTATGCCTGAAGGATAGAAGACCTGTGTTTTGCCTTGCTTCTCACTTCGTGTTAGCCACGAGGCCTTGGACAAATAATTTTCCGTATTTCCTCCCAAAGAAAATGGGGTGCCACACCCCCCTCTCTCTTCTCCCTCCCCTCTTCCTTCTTAGAATGGCTGTGAGGATCAAATGCAAGACCAGTGCACCCTCAGGTGTACTTCATCTGTATGGTCTCATTTCAGAGAAAGGGAAGTGACTGTAATGATTAGCCCGCCTTTACAGCTGAGCCGACTGGGCTCAGAAACTGCCCCCAAGGTCAGGGCTACTGAGTGGCTGTTGCTATGACTCTTAACCACCCACCTGTGCTGCATCCCGGTTTCCTGAACTCTAGGTGTGCTCACCTGTTTACCCTGCCCCCTGCCTCGACTGGGTCTTGTCCTTTTCATTTAAGAACACTTCAACTAGTCTGTATTTCATCACATGATTCTTTCCCACTCGCCTTTTCTTTACTCCTTCAAGTAATAGAGGTCCTACTTCATGCCTAGTACTAACCTAGATGTTTTGCAGGAAAAAAATGTTATTAAGAACAGGATCTGTGACCTTGATGAGCTTATGCAGTGGAGTCACGTTTTACTGTATGCATTAGGTTCAGAAGTCAGTGCTAAGGTCAAAGTTGAGTGCAGTCAAAAATATCCCTGGAAAATCCTTTAAATCGCCTGGGAGCAACCCAATTCAGAAATCGAACTATTGAAAAACTTTAATTCTGGGTATATTTAGACACATTTCATAAAGTTGTAATTTATAGATTTTTCCTATTCGTCACCATAAATGAGTAGAAAGATAAATTTATTAGTTCCATTATATCTTTGTTCTTCTAAATTTTGCTGTGACTCTGATTTCATACTTCACTTTCTTCAAGAATGTTGAGGGAGGCTATCGTTATTTAAGTGGACATCACTGGACATCACTCTTCGCTTGGAGGGCTGCTAAATCCTTAGAATCATTCTTGCGTACCTACCTTCTGTGGCCTTCACAGTCTGCACTGGGCTGTTGTCCCAGCATTGATGAAAATGTCACTAGCGTTTTCTGGACTACCATCTCACCTCATTCTATAGCCCACTGATTGGACCGGCAAAGACAACTATTTTAAAGGTTTTTTTTTTTTTTTCCTGTCTTTTGATTTATATAAGTGTGGATATAGTTGAAATTCCATCATCCCAACTGATATAACTCTTTTGGGGTCTTACAGAGATAGTACTTGCCCTGCATAGGCATCAACACTTGGTATTATCAGTCTTTTAAAACTGTGTCTTCTGATGGGAAAGGAATGGTTATCACTTTGTTGTAATTTACATTTGCCAGATAACTAGTGAAATCAAGCAGTTAATCGATTATGGGCTTCTGTGGATTGCCTGTCTTTGTCTCTGGCCAGTTTAAATTGGACTCTTCTTTTTGTACTGATTTGTAGGAATACTGTACATCCCCTGGATGATATTGTTACTTGTATGCTATATTGAGATATAATTTAAATTAATATTTTCTCCCAGCATGTTCTTAGCTATATTTTTAAAGTCAGGTTTATGATGTATAATTTAAATACTATAAAATTCATTCATATTAGGTGTACAGTTCTGTGAGTTTTGAAAAATTCATAGTCATATAGCCAGATAAATGTATAGAATGATTCTGTTAGCTCAAAAAGTTCCCTTGTACCCATTTGGAGCTAATCCCCTTTCCCCACATCCAGCCCCTGGCAATCAATGATCTAATTTCTGTCTCTGTGTTTTCCAGAATACCATGTAAATAGAATCTTCAAATACATTGCGCTTTTTGCCTGGCTTGTTTTGTTTAACCATTACTTTTGAGATTTGTATATGTTGTTGCACGTAACAATATTTCATTTCTTATTATTGCCGAGCACTATTCAACTGAGTGGCTGTACCACCAATTAATGGACATTTGGGTTGCTTCTGGTATTTGGTGATTATGAATAAATGTTATAAACATTCACATATAGGTCTTTGTGTTGACATACGTTTGTTTTGTTTTGTTTTTCGGATAAATAGCTGGAAGTGAGATTGCTAGGTTCTATGGTAAGTATACCATAGTATATTTACAGTGTTTAATTGTGTAAGGAACTGCCGAACTGTTTTCCAAAGGGACTGCATTTTGCATTTCCGCCAGCATGGTATGAGAGTTTCACTTGTTCTATACAAATCTTCGTTATTCTTGTAGATGTGTAGTGGTGTCTCATTCTGTTTTTAATTTGCATTTCCCTGATGAATAGTGATATTGAAGAACATGTGCTTATTTGTTATCCTCTCTATTCTTTGGTGAAGTATGTGTTCATATCTTTGGTCCATGTCTTATTCACTTGTCTTTTCATTGAGTTGTCTTTTATTTTATTTTAAATTTTTATTGGGGAACAGCCATGGTCATTGGTTACACATTACTTTCATTCTACAATGGCATAGCTGACTCTTTTAGGGAGGGCGCAGCTCACAGTGGCCTATGCAGGGATCGAACCGGCAACCTTGGTGTTGTCAGCACCATGCTCTAACCAACTGAGCTAACCGAGCACCCCCTTGAGTTGTGTTTTAAAGTCAAAAGTTTTAATTTTTTTTTTTTTAAGATTTTTATTGGGTATTGGGGGAAGGGGGACAGACAAGTTGCTGTCTTCAGTCTAGTTGTGGAGGATGTTGCTTCACTGGCCCAAGTTGGCACCATCATTGCGCTCTTCCCACGCTAGGCAGATGAGTCGCCAGTTCTGGACGGCTGCTCACGGCGGCTTGAGGGCTGCTCATGCTGGCTGCTGGCTACACACTGTAGCCCATGGCAACCCACTGCAGCAGGGGCTGCAGTTTATGCCGCCGCAGGCGATTCACAGCAACCCAGCTCCAGGTTGAGCTGTTGTTCAGCGTCTTAGCTGTAGAGGGCAGCATCACTGGCCCTCATCTGTGGGATCCGAACTGGGGCCCTCTGGCGTCCCAAGCCAGTTCTTAACCAATGCGCCACTCGGCCGGCCCTCAAAAGTTTTAATTTTGATGAAGTCAAATTTATCAGTTTTTTCTTTTATGGGTTGTGCTATCTAAAACTCTGCCTAGCCCAAAGTAACACAATTTTCTTCTATGTTTTCTTCCTGGAGTTTTATAGATTTAGATTTTACATTTCATTTCACATTTTGCATATGAGCAAATTTAGAATTATTTGGGGAAAGGCACAGTAATACCTCTGCCTTGTGTGTGCAATCACAAAGTAGAGGGGAAATTATTATCTGTTATTAATTAGTGGTATAGTTTCACAAGCTTCAGAACAGTTTTGAGACTATTTCTCTGCTTGAGCAGCAGAAACATTTAGAACATGAAAACTCTTATCAAGTTTGAAAGAAACCCACATAGCCTGTGAGTACTGAAACCATATTTTAACTGGTATGCTTTGGGATCTGTGTAAAATAAACATTCTTGACCCTGGGTGTATGGACCTTTAGAGTTTATGATTATGTTCATCTTTTGAGGGACAGTGTTCCTAGCTTTTATTCAATTCCCCGTGGGACTTGGACCTCAAAGGTGAAAGATCACTGGTTTAGGATGAGCCCATTTCAGAATGCAGGGGATGGTAATATACTTGATCATTAAAAGGGAAGAAGCAGCTGTTTCCTGAGGGCAGTCTCTCTCTCTTTTTTTTTTTTTTTTACAAGTATTGCGCTTTTTTTTTTTTTTAATTGGGGAACTGGGGGATGGGAACAGTGCTGGGGAATTGGGGGAAGGAGAACAGACAAGTTGCCGTCGTTTTGTTCTTCAGTCTAGTTGTGGAGGACATTACTTCACTGGCCCAAGTTGGCACCATCATTGCGCTCTTCCTGGGCGAGGCAGATCAGTCGCCGGCTTCTGGATGGCCGCTCACTGCAGCTGCTGGCCACACATGGCAGCCCATGGCAACCCACTGCAGCAGAGGCTGCAATGTACGCCATCGTCGGTGACTCATGGCAGCCCAGCTCCAGGTTGAGCAGTTGTTCAGCATCTTAGCTGTAGAGGGCAGTGTCACTGGCCCTCATATGTGGGATCCGAACCAGCCCTCTGGCATCCCAAGCCAGCTCTTAACCAACACGCCACATGGCCTGCCCCTGAGGGCAGTCTCTTAATCTCAGATGATTTCTTTAAAGATCTATTTCCTCATTAACACTGAGAGGCACTTAGCATTTGGCTGCTCTTTCTATAAAATGTCTTGCAAGGGGCATGAGGGCTTGAAATAAGGCAAAAACAATTGTAGGATCATGGCTAGAAGGACTGCAGGGGAGGTTGGGCAAAGGATAAGTGAAGAATTGACATATCACAAAATGTCTGTATTACCATTTAATTTGAAAAACTGTGCAGTCAGCCTTTTCATTTCTTTGAGGATTTAAAGTGCTTTCATTCTCTTATTTATTTATTTTTTTTAAGGGTCGTTTTTATCCTTTGTGGTAGCGGGGAAGAAGAGTTTGTTTCTTAGAAAATGTTCTGTGCTGTATTGACAGGATTGTCAGAGCGTATGATATTGTTAAAGTGGTGTTCTTCATCTTAAAATGAATGCCAAAAAAATCAACTTGATTGACTTTAAAGAAAACTTAGTGTGAAATGACCAAGAAGGAAATCTCTTATAATTTCACTGGCAGTTCGTAAATCTCTTGCATTTTACTTTGAAATGGCATCTCCTTGCTTTAATGGACTACCTAAAATGTCCTGAATGTAAGGTTGCTCTAGTAACGTTGTTAGATCTGACTGCATTGTGTATGTTTTTATTTCTTTAAACTACCTTTGAGCCCAAGTTAGATAACTGGGTCTAATTCTACATTCTGTGAAACTATGTTGTTGATGCTTGTTTTTGTTGTTGTTGTTGTTGTTGTTGTTTTGTTTTTACAAACAATCTACCCAAGTTTGCAGCAATGGCTTTGAAAACTCCCTAATTAAAATAAATTTCAAGGTTAAGCTATTTTTATTCATGCCTGACAACAATTACCAATACTTGTGTCTTTTAAAATAATAACAGTGTGGTAAGCATATTTCAAAACCAGGAAGGCAGAAATTTATGTTGATGAGAGCCAAAAAATTAGTCTTGCCATCCTTTGGAATGTCCCTGGTAATTAATTATAAGTGATGTATATTATATGAAACCTCAAAGATTTTTAGCAGGAGATGGAGAAAAGAGACCTTCTGTATTTCATTTCTGATATAATCCCTGTCAGCCTCAGAGGGAATTAAAGTTTAATAAAAAGGAATAACAGAAGGATGCAATCTAAAAATACTAATGAATAACTTGAGCTTTACCAGAGTGAGATTCTATAATAAATGTTAGGCTGTCAGTTGCTAAATCATGAAATATTGCAGAGATGGAAATGGCAACATACTCTGTCACAGTATGGCTTGTTATGTTAAAACAGCGGTAGGGAAGTTTTGTACTTGTTAATCATTTGTGTTTTTACATCGCTGTTTGTAATTACAATTAAACAGATGGTTCCTAAAAAGAAAGTGTGTTCTTAGCAATTAAAATCATGGCAAGCAGCTTTTCCTCTTCCCCAACATACAATTAAACTGAATAGAATCACACCCTATGGATTCTTCAGAAGAAAGGTTCTGTGCAGATTCAAGCAGATTAGTATTCTGTTCCCCATCCCTGTCATTTTGACCCCTGCAAACTGAGAGCTTTGCAGCTGGCAGAGGACTTCCAAACTTCTCTGCTTTCTCCCCAAATCCTAGATTGCCATGCAGGGATTAATAGAATGCTTTTTATTTTTATTTTTATTTTTTTTATTTTTTTAAAGATTTTTATTGGGGAATTGGGGGATGGGAACAACACTGGGGAATTGGGGGAAGGGGAACAGACAAATTGCTGTCCTTTTTGTTCTTCAGTCTAGTTGTGGAGGACACTGCTTCACTGGCCCAAGTTGGCACCATCATTGCACTCTTCCTGGGTGAGGCAGATCAGTTGCTGACTTCTGGACAGCCGCTCACTGCGGCTGCTGGCTGCTCACGCTGGCTGCTGGCTACACACGGTAGGCCATGGCAACCCACTGCAGCAGGGGCTGCAGCCCATGCCATTGCCAGTGACTCATGGCAGCCCAGCTCCAGGTTGAGCTGTTGTTCAGCATTTTAGCTGTAGAGAGCAGTGTCACTGGCCCTCATATGTGGGATCCGAACTGGGGCCCTCTGGCGTCCCAAGCCAGCTCTTAACCAACACACCACTCGGCCGGATCTAGAATGCTTTATAAAGGTGATCTTTGGAACAGTCTGTAACATTGGATGTGTTGTTCTAATAGGGCTTTCTAGATTCTGGGAGCACAGCTAGCCCATGAAATTCCTTGAAAGCACTGATAAATTAGACTTTTTTTTTTTTCTTCTTCTTAAGACAACTAGTGTTGACATGTTTGCATGTGGAAAAAAATTCTTTCAGACTTTTTATCTAAAAATATAGAATTTACTTTGGGTTCTAGGGAAGCCAAATTCTCACTTTAGTTATAATTCCTATTACAACAAATTAACTTTAGGAGATTTTCCCACGAGGATTCAGCACCCTATGAAATATTTCAGCAGTTGGAATATGGCTTTGTGGCCAGTGGTGCCTCCCTTGAGCCAGACCCCAGCAGAGTTAATGAGTCTCCCCTCCAGCAGTAGAGCCTGTGGTGGTCTGCTCACAGATGAAACCTTGGACCTAAGTGTTTTGTTTGCATGAGCATAAATAGGCCCAAGTACACTTTCAGTGATTTTTAGGTACAGGGTTTTGTGCCCACAAGTAAGCAGTTATTTGCTGGTGTAATTAACCATCTGTACCTTATTATGAGGGTGCAGCTGGCTAATTATGCCCAGCACCAGAGGGCAGGTTAAACTTCTCATCTGCATAAGAAATGGATTTGCAGCAAAGGACACTGACCTTTACAAATGAGTCCCTAAATTTAACCAGTTTTGTGTGAGGTCACCACTCATGGATTCTTCTTTTGTTTTGCTTAGAAGTGAAATTTATATATGGGTAATGGTATTTCTATTTGTAAAGTAATTAATACAGAACCATAGGATAGACTTATATTATTATAACTCAGAGACACATGAGATCCCTGCTGAGTTTAATTATTTGGGTTCCTCATTTTGGGAAAGTGGTATAGCAGTATGACGTACATGTATTCATGAACAAGGTAAGAATGACCACTTGGAGCATCACTGAGACTTCAAATGGGGTAAATTTGTGTATTAACCATTTCAAAATCATTTTCAGCCATAGTTGTACATTATTCTGGTGACTTATTAGATGGCTTGTTTGAGAGAATAATGGAGTACTGGAGAGTAGAATCTTAAATTTCAGTGTAGGTTAAACTCACAGTCAGTGCTAACTGACTAAGTGTGAAGGAGGTCGGCGAGGGTGAATCTTCCCATATTTGTTTGTCTGTAATTGTGTTTAATTTGCCCTTACTCTTGGAAGATATTTTTTCTGGTTATAGAATTAAAAGATGGCAGTTTTTTCTTCTGACACATTTGAATGCATCATTCTATCATTTTCTGGCTTCCATTATATTGAGAAATTAGCTCTTAATTTAACCATAGCTCCTTTTAAGATAATCTGTCCTTTTTATTGGTTCTTTTAGTGATTTTTCCCTTTATTTTTGGTTTTCTTCACTCTCTCTAGGATAAGTCTAGGAATGGGTTCCTCTCCCCTAACCCCTCTAATCTATCTAGCTTGGGATTTGTTGGGCTTGAATCTACATGCGGTCTTTTTCAACATTTCAGTAAAATTCTCAGCTATTATTTTTTAGATATTGCTTCTGACTCATCTCTCTTCTCTCACTCAAGGCTCCAATATATCACATCTCTATCCTCCATGTCTCTTAACTTTACTTGCCGGATTTTCTTTTCTTTTTTTTTGTCACCCCATGTTACTAACCTGTATATTTCTTCTGATCTATTTTCTAATTTAGTCAAATTGTCTTTAGCTTTTTAAGATATGCTTTTTACTTATCCAAGAAATAGCTAAATTTTGTTACTGTATCATTCATTGCTATAGGTTCTATTTGGATTTTTAAAACATCTGCTATACAACTTCCCCCTACAATTTTATGTGTAAAAAAATTTTCAAACCTAAAAAGAAATGGAAATAATAATACCTAAATACCCTTTACTTAGAATCATCAGTTGTTAACATTCTGCCACACGTTTGCTTTATTTTTTTCTTGAACCATTTGAAAGTAAGTATGACTTACAGATGGAATATATCATGACTGTTTCCTTATATACATTAGCAGGTATTTCTTAAGACTAAGAACATTCTTTTACAGAACCACAATACTGTTATCACAATCCATACATTTAAAATTGATACAGTACTTCCATATTTCCTCAAATTTTCAGTAATGTCCCTTATATGGTTTTTAAATGTTTAATTAAATCCTGGATCTAGTTGAGGATCATATGCTGCATTGAATTGTTAAGCTTTTTAGTCTACTTTAGTATAGAACAGTTCCCTTAACGTTTGGGGATTTTGTTGATTTTTGTTTTTCAGGACATTGAGGTTTTTGAAGAGTCCAGTTGTTTAATGGAATTGCTGTATCACTTAAAAAAATACATATTCCTGTACTCTGAAGATATCTTCAAGCTTGTCTGTTAATACTTCAAACGCAGTAAACATAGTTGTTTTATAGTCTGTATCTAATAAGTCCCCTATATGAAGCCTTTGATAGTCTTTCTGCTATCTTTAGTTTTTGCTAATGTTGCTCATTGTGTCTTGTTTCTTTGTGTGTTTGCTTATTTCTGTTCCTCTTTGTCCTTGAAATGTTATTTGTAGGCATTTTTCTTTTTTGAGGTCCGGTATGATGGTGCCTTCCTCTACAGGAGATTTATATTTGCTTCTGCCAGCACCTCAGGATCTGTTAGTCTGGGATAACTCTAGCTCATGGTTTGAAGTTCTCTAGACAATTTAAGTGGTATGGACCTGGGGTACAAATTTGAGTCAGAAGTCACCCCAATTTTGGGGGTATTTTTTTCCCTTCATTTTCTTTTTTATTATCTTCTTTGCTTAGTACCATAACAAGTTTTACTATGGCTTTCTGGGGATAGTGATGCAGTGTCCTGTTTTAATTTTGGATCCTGGCCTAAAAGGAAGAAGATCTCTCATTATACTTCCCATTTTGAGCAGACTTTAATCATTGACTTATATCTCGTTGCTCAGCAAGACCACCAAAACTAAAGTCCATTTTTTTTTTTGTATTAGCAAATGCCATAGGGGCAAAAGTGCCTATGGATTTCTAATGCTTTACTTACTTCTCTGGTGTTTGATTCCCTTTAGATTTTGGTAATTGCTTATTATCTTCATAGCTTGTTAATACTTTTAAGAATATTGAAATTTTTTTCACTTACAGCTTTTGGTTGTGCTCACACAAATGGTTGGTTCAGTTAACTATTGCCTGCTGCTATTGGAAATGGAAGTCCTCTTTAATTTTAGAAGAATATTTTATTGTTGTCCCTATTAGAGATGTAGGCTGGATACAGATATGTTTCACACTGTTAACGGGAATCAACCTGGCCAACCCCTGTGAAAGCAATGCACTAAGAATTCCTGGTCACTATTTATCAGTGTGATAACTGAGAAAAGAAAAATGGCTCTGTTATATGCCAGACAACTCAAGTACAATGGTATAGTATGTAACCAATCTCTGTCATTGGTTTTCATTACTGAATTCTGTTATGACAGCCATCTAATATGAATTACAGGAATTACATTTGACATTTTAATAATAGGTGTCTGTGTGGCATTTAACAAGTAGCTGCCAATGAGACTGTATGACACAGTGATCAGTATTGAAAGCACTCAGTTGATCAGGGTCAAGCTAGTTTGCTGTTCACTTGCTTTTGGGAATTGCCACATCCCTAATGGCCGGTGGAGATTGATGAAAGGACTAGTCCCTTTCTTCATTGATGTCAGCTGGAGCCATGGAAGGGTCAATGAGTAAATCCAAGTTTGCTCTTATGTGTATGGATGGCTTTACTAAAGGGATTCAAAACATTTTCTGTGAAAGGAAACCTGATTCCTAGGCATTATTTTTGTCAGAAAAATTTGGCTAACAAATAAGATCACTTTTAAGTAATGTTTGTAAATAACTCTTAAGTTGTTAGTACCTGGAGAAAATACCTGTAAAATGTATGAGTTTTCTGTAAAGGATTTTCTCTGTAATCCTCTATAGACTTTCATCTTTAAAATCTGAAAAAGAAATATTTCCAATTATCTCTTCTGGCCTCACACATTCCGGATGACCTGGAATTTTTGGATCCATGTAAAATTCTGCAGAGACCTTGCTATATGCTATTGGGTTGTCGGAAAAGTCATGACATATTTTTTTTATGTTTTTCGTTGCAAAAATGCATCATGACTTTTCTGACAACCCAATATTATATTCAAATGTGGGATTGGAAAGAGCAGCATAATTTGTGTATGGAATTACCTGTCCTATGTTACCTAATCCCAAAATCCAATGAGTTTTCATGATTTCCAGATTTCTGGGCATCCTTGATGTTACATTTGATAGTACCGATGAATTAATCTATGCATTACATATAAGTGCAAAATATATAAACTTATTCTCTCCTATTTTAATAGAAATGAGGCATTTTCGACTTGCTTTGGAAATAGCAACTCACACCATTGCATAATAGTTATTTGCAGATCTTCTTAATAAACTCCAGGAATAAATTTCAGGTAAATGTATGATTTCTAAAAATATGAAACAATTATCATTACACAGTTCTAGATTTCAAGTTACAGGAAGTTACTTCAAACTTCAATACAGCTTAATCAAAATAAGGAATTTCTTAGCCATTTAGTTAGGACACTAGGATGGCTCATAGGATCAAAAGAAGACTCACAGATAACAGGACGTCAAAATTTAGAACTGCTTTCAATACCACTCTGATTCACTTGTGTTCATCTTTCTCCTCTCCTGTCATCTATCCATCCTGCTCACATTTCTGCTTTTATCTCCTTGGCTTTGTTCTTCTGAAAGCCTTCTTCATGTGATGAGGAAGATGGCTGCTTATAAATAGCTTTAAATTCATTTCAGCCCAGCAAGTCCAAAGAAAAAAGTTCTCTTTCCCAATGTCCAGCTATCATTCAAGGAAAGCATTCTGATTGGCATTATTAGGGTCACAGCATAGGAGATTAAGATGCTATGATTGACCAGATCTGCCCACCCCTTCTGGACAGGGCAATGGGTTCTTAACAGGAAGAAGGATAATGGAGGAGGAAATTATACTGGACAGTCAAAAGAAGTCCTTTACAAGAGTAGATTGTTAAGAAGGGTTAAGGGTTAAAAGCTGTTAGAGAGTATTCTTAATTGAGTACACGTTTTTGTTTTTTTTTGTTTTAAATAGGCTTTTTTTTTTTTTAAAGATTTTTATTGGGGAATTGGGGGAGGGGAACAGACAGGTCGAGCTGTTGTTCACCATCTTAGCTGTAGAGGGCAGTGTCACTGGCCCTCATGTGGGATCTGAACCGGGGCCCTGCTGCTCAGAACTGGCATTCCAAGCCAGCTCTTAACCAAAGCACCACTCGGCCGGCCCGAGTACACATTCTTGAATTCAAGTAAGAAATATAGATTTAAGAAAACTAAACCCATTATAGGCATATGAGAGATATTTTCTCATGTTAGAAAATTCCGTAGATTAGAAGAATTGATACAGCATCCTGGAGGAAAGTTCGATTGAATTAGAGATTGTTGTTAAGTGTTACAAAAAGATATTAATACACACAGGATTTTTCTTTGCTTAGATTTCTTCCACAAAAGAGTTGCTAAGAAATGGTAGACTGCAGCGTAATTTTTTTTTTTTTTACATTTTAATTTTTGCTAAACCAGTAGGAGGGGACCATTACATCTATTGTTGATATTAAATATGAATAAGCCCTCATTGATTTGATGGTTGGATCCCAAATTAGGAATTTTAGTTATCAATGAATAGTAATATCAGTACCTCTTCTTCATTGCAATAATAAATTATATAACATCATACAAAGCTTATAAAATAGATTACTTTAAGTGATGTGTGTGCGTGTGTGTGGGAATTGAAACAAACTCTCCAAATGAACATTCATCATTTGTAATAGCTGTAGTGTGTGTGTATGTGTGTGTGTGTGTGTGTGTGTGTGTGTGTGTGTGTGTGAATTGAAACAGATTCTCCAAATGAACATTCATCATTTGTAATAGCTGTAGAAACCAAAGGCATTTTCATAAGCCTTCTAGTTTTTAGACTCTGGTGGTGACAGAATCAATGGCATATAAATTGGAAGCTATTATATTTTAGTAAGGCAAACATGGATTTAAAATAGCTTGTCTGTCATGTTTAAATGAGCATATTTGACAAAATGAACAAGACCAAAAAGTGCTTTTGCAAGTTATGGTCTGAATGGCTCTCAAGTTATTCACGCTATAGTAACACATTACAAATAATAGATGGACTGCAATTATTTATAAGGAATTCACTTTGTCAAGAGACTGTGGCCAGCTCATATGACACTTGTGTCAAAGAACATTTATTGGCTCAGATAACTCAAGTTCCTGGCAGGATCTAAGGATGCAAATGATGTCATTAGGACTGTCTCTTGGCACTGATTTCTTGTGTGTGGCTTCATTCTTAGACAGCCTTTCCCTTCACAGGGGCAGGAGGGCTGCCATCAACTTCCAGCTCATATCCCACTTCTCAGCAACCTCAGTGCAAAGAAAGCATGTCTCTTTTTCAGCAGTTCTAATAGAGTCAGAATTAAGCCTCATTGGCTCTGACTGCTTTGACTTGGGTCATTTGCCCTGTCCGGAACCAATCAACTGTGGCCAGGGAGTTGTGATATTAGGGTAAACCACACTTGGATTAGAATAAGGAGTGGAATATTTTTTAAGAAAAAATGATATTGATCCCAGAGGAAGAGTAAATGGATGTAGGGTAGTAGAAACTAATAAATATTTGACAAATGATTCTTTTTTATTTTATTTTTTTAGCTGAGCCATCCTGCCACCTGTTGGCAGCTCAGCGGCAGCTCAGCTTGGGCCGGGAATCGAACTGCTGTTGCTCAGAGCTTGCACTCTTGAGCAAGCTCTTAACCAACTGAGACACTCAGCCGGCCCAAATGATTCTTTTTTAAAATGAAGATATCTTTGAGAGGGAAAACATAATAAATGGTTTCGTGATTGAGCTGCCCATCCAATTATTCAACAAATATTTATTGACTCTGTATCAGGCACTATGTCAGGCATATCCAAGGTGTGATCAAAGAATGTGAAAGTTTGAATTAAAAAAAATCATTACAGTAAAAGACACATTGGGGCTAGCTGAACGGCGCGTTGGTTAGGAGTTGGCGTGGGATGCCAGCTCTGAGCAGCATGGCCCGGATTCAGATCCCACATGAGGGCCAGTGACACTGCCCTCTACAGCTAAGATGGTGAACAACAGCTCAACCTGGAGCTGGGCTGTTGTGAGTTGCTGGCAACGGCGTAGGCTGCAGTGGGGCCGGCCGGCAGCTGGCGTGAGCTTTCGTGAGCTGCCCTGAGCCTCCATGAGCGGCCATCCAATGGCCGGCGAGCGACTGCCTCATCCGGGAAGAGTGCAATGATAATACCAACATGGGCCAGTGAAGTGACGTCCTCCACAACTAGACTGAAGAACAAAAGGACAGCAACTTGTCTGTTTCCCTTCCCTGATTTCCCAACGCTGTTCCCCTCCCTCAATTCCCCAATAAAATCTTAAAAAAAAAAGACACATTGCCTTTAATACCACTCAGAATACACCTTGCTTTGAACACACTTATCCCATAGTTCTTGCCACTTTCTGAAGCAGTTCTGAAGTCCTCTTTCGTGAGTGTTGTGGCTGCCTCGATGTCCTGAATCATTTTGACTTTGGGAAAGAGCCAGATGTTGTATGATGCCAGAGCCAGTGAATAACGTGGATGAGGACACACCACAGTGTTTTTATTTGACAGAAATTGCCGTATACCAGAAGCCATATGTGACACAGAGCCTTCCTGATGTGATCACGAAATATGGTGAATGCTGCTGCCGAGTGCCATCCAATGGAAAAGCAGGGATCTTCAATAGGAAGCGACATGTTAAACTTTAATAACAGGGTGTGACAAGTTTTAACTTGTTATGTGCAGTCAGTTGGATGTGAGCTATGGTTGAGAGGTGTGTTTTAAAGTATGCCATAAATCATCCTCCATCATGACAACGCTCTGTGCCACACATCGCTTCTGGTATATGGGACTTTCCAGTATACAGCAAATATATCTACTCTATTTTATCAGTAATGGAAGCCTCTTGCCAGTTTTAAAAATTGATTTAGTGTATTAATATTTTTAATTATGAAAGTTTAAAGGCATGCAAAAAGTGGAGAGAATAGTGTAATCCAGATTCAATAGTTTACCAACATTCTCCCATTTTTGTTTCATCTATCCTTCTCCCTCACACTCCCACACTCACACTCACCACCACCACCCTCCCACATTTTTTCCTGGAGTATTTTAAAGAAAATCTCAGACATAATTTCTCTTTACCTATAAATGCTAAGTATCTCTAATAGATAAGAATTTTCTTTAAAAGAATCATATCCACAGTACATTATCCCACAAAAAAAGAACAATAATTATTTTATATTACCTATTACTTATTTATTGGAATCATGATCCAAACAAAGTCCACCCTTTACACTTGGTTGGTATAAGACTCTTAACTGATAACTGCCTCTCTCTCTCTCGTGCTGTTTATTAGTTGAATAAACTAGGTCATTTTCTTATGACATTTCCCACCTTCAGGATTTGCCTTAATTATATTCTTACAGAATATGTGTGTTCCTCCATTCCCTGTATCTCCTGCAACCTGGCTGGTAGGTCTAGAGGCTTAATTAGATTTAGGTTTAGATTTTGTTAATAGCTCTGCATAGGTGGTGCTGTGCAGTGTACCATGTCAGCAGCACATAATATGTCTGGTTTTCATTCTTTTAGTGTTAAGATTGATTTAGAGAGCTCAGGTGTTGTTAGCCTGATTGGGCTGTTATAAAGTTCTTAAGCACCATCTTTTGTAATGCTTTTAGCATTTATGATCCTTCATTTCATTAGGGGCTATAAAATGGTGATTATTTTTCTGTCGTTTCTTCTGCATTTATTACCTGGAATTCTTCTATGAAGAATAATTTTCCCTCATCAACTATTTGGCTAACTTGCAACACAATTTATACAGAAAAAGTGCAGGATAAATGGCTGATTCTTCCCTTTTATCGTTTCCCGGCTAATTAGTTTGGACCCTAGCAACTTCCAAAGGTGACTAATGCTTTTCTTAGTATCATTTGAACTCAGATTTTTAGAGACTAACTTATTGCACACTTGTTTTTTTATGCTCAAATTGTTTTATATTTGGTGAATGGGAACTCCTTCAAATTGCTCTGGGTCCTTTAGACATACCCCCAGCAGCCTTTGATAACATCCTTATTTTATAGTGTAATGGAATGTTCCAAGTTAATCTTACACATTCTGTGCCCGCGACCTTGAGTTACCCATTTCTCCAAGGAGCTGTGGTTCCTTTTAGTGGGAGATGGTATTTTGAGACCACAATATGCCTCTGGACTGCCATCACTTACTGGGCTTTCACTGCTTCTAGGCTCTTTCAGTAGATAGGTTGTTTAAAAGGAGAAAATAATTATGAGCTCACACATATTTTCAATTTAAATGTAAGATTATAGGGTTTCTTAATTTAAAAACTTACTTGTTTTATACTTTTTTAAATGCTGAAATACTTGTTTCCTAACAATATTGGTGTAACTAATTGTTTTTAAAATATTATTACTAATGTTATAACTAACGATAAGACTACTCTCTATTGACAATATATAGTCACAATACTTTGTTGTAGGGTCAGTTGGAAAAATTGTTTTCCCTTTGTGGTTATGACTCCAACTTGATATACAGCAAGGTTCATTTGTTTTAGTTTGATTCAATTTTTAAGAATTGATTGCCTGAATGTTTTAAAATTTATTTTTAACAACTTTATTGAGATATAATTCACATACCACACAATTCACCCATTTAAATTGTACATAAAATTCAACAGTTTTTAGTATATTCCAAAATATGTGCAATCATCAACACAGTTAATTGTATAATATTCTCATCACCTCAAAAAGAAGTCCCTTACTTTTTAGTATCACCCTCCCCCCCCGGCCCCATCCCTTCATATCTCCCAGTCCTAAGCTATCATTAATTTACTTTCTCTCTAGAGACTTCCCTGTTCTTAGCGCTTCAGGTGAATGGACTCATATAATATGTGGTCTTTTGTGAGTGACTTATTTTAATAAGCATAATGTTTTTGAGGTTTTTCCATGTCTCTGGGACCCAAGGGGGTGCTTCAGATATTTTCACAAAAGCATTCTGTCTATGGATAGTTTCTAGTTAGCCTGTTTGTGAGGGAGACTGACGTTGTTAACCACCTATTTCATCATGTTGGTGCTGTCTCTTGCCATATTATTTTATATTGTAATAATTGTGTGTATATATTTGATTTGTTTGTCTTTGCTTAGTATATCTTCTCTGCTTTTTCTAAAATTTCTTTTGGCATTTAGGAAGGCTTATCTTTATGTTCAGTAGTTTTCTTTGTATATAAACCTTTTATAGGACTTACATTAGTTATCTATTGCTGTATAATGAATTACCCAAATATCAATAGCTTAAAACAATGAATATTTGTTTTCTCATAGTTTCTATGGATCAGGAACCTAGGTGTGGCTGAGCAGGATGCCTCCTACTCGGTGTCTCTCATGCATTCCCACTCAAGCTATTGGCCAGGACACAGATCATTTCAAGGCTCAACTGGGGCTGATAAATCTGCCTTCAAGTTCATTCACATGGTTGTTGGCAGGCCTTAGAAGATACACTTCCAAGCTTACTTGTGTCATTGCTGGCAGGGCTCGGTTCCTCACCACATGTGCCTCTCTATAGCCTTCCTAAGTGTCCTCACAATGTGACAGATGGTGATCTGACTGAGCCAGACACTGCCCAAGATGGAACGAAGTATCTTTAATCTCAGAAGTGGCATCCATTACTTGTGCTGTATTATATTTTTAAGAATACCTAAGTACAGTCCACACTAAAGGGGAGGGGATTACACAAATACATGAATGCTTGGAAACATCACTGACTGTCATCATAAGGGCTGTCTACCATAATTCCCGAAACCCTCCTTTATTCAAATATCTGATTAAATGGTTTGACTCCTTCCTATTTCCTATACAACTATCAATGAGCTTATTCTACTTTTGGATTTCTTTCTCTTTTTTCCTTTCATTTTAAAATTGCATTCTTTCTGTTTTGTCAGAAAATATAATGTTTAAATTCTATTTTTCTCCTCATGTCCTCAATTTCACTTTAATCTTAGCTCTACAGTTAAATACATGAAATGCTCATTATTAGTCCTTTTGCTGAAGCTCTTCAGTCACCTTTTGGTTGGATGAAGACCATCCTCTAGTAGACTTCACAGGAAGGGAACATCTTTACAATAATTCTTGAATTTTTGCATGTTCAGAACTCCTTTTCTGTAGCCTTGATAATTGAAGGATAGCTTTGCTCTATGTAAAATTCTTGGCTCACACTTTTTAAAGTTTTTGGAAAATGTTGCTCCTCTGTTTTCCCATTTCATAGGTTGCTTTTTCAAAGTCCAATTCTCATTCTCTTGCCCTTGTAACTTATTTTACTGTTTTGCTTGGAGGCTATGAAGAGTTTAAAAAACTTTTTAAAGTCTAATAGTTTTCCTAAGATAATGACTCAGAGTTGGTTATTCTGGGTCAGTTTTCCTGGATACATACTAGTCCCTTTTGATTATATTTCCTCTTATTTCTGGAAAGTTTTCTTGGGTTATAGTTTTAAATATTAGTTCCATCCCAGTACTTTATTTTTCTTCTTCATGGCCTCCAATTATGGCATGTTGGATCTCCTTTGACTTCTAGTTCAATCATTTGTTCTCTGATATTTTTTCCTTCTTAAAAACTTTATATTCATTTCTTTGAGTGTTTTACTGCCTTCAGTGTACTTTATTACATTTTCATTCAAATCTGTTTTCCTTTATGCACCTCTTTCCCCTCCATTTTGGTCTGGTAATGCCTTATTGTCTTGCAAACTTTTTAATAATTTTAGGGGTTTTTTTATTTGCCATTGTATCAAGCATTTTTTAGTTAGTTTTTCTTTTGAGGGGGGGCACAGGGTTGAATAACCTATCCTGCTATTACTGAAAACAGAAATGACTTAGTCATAAATGCTCCTCTCCCCCCTGCCCAAAGTTGCAAGTGTCCTGCTGGAAGTATAAAGAGAGATACGCAAATGAGAGATGTTCTAGTTCTTTGATTTGGAGATATAGGGTGCCTGTTTAATGCCTTATTAAGATGATAAACTTCAATACTTTTCCAGAAACTTCCTGTTCCCCATCTCATCTCATGCTACCTGTTTTGATTCTCTGCCCAGCTGTGAAAGCCTAAAGCCCTATTTTTTTCTGTTTGAAGGATGTCATGAGAGACAATTGTCAAATAAGCAGATAAAGTAGCAAATTATAAAGTACATTTATTGAGCAGTGTTTATTTGTTTATCTGGGGAAGATAAAAGTGCCAAAATGTAAGGACTGCTTATACTTCCATGTCTTCCCTGAGCTTCGTTTCCAATCACTTGTTTTGTATAAAAGAGATCCTAGACTTTGGGATGAGGCTAAATCTAGACTAGTTACATGGAATAGACACCTTTGGTTAAGGCATTTATTCCAAGCATTTAATGTATTTTTTTTTTTTAAGATTTTTATTGGGGAATTGGGGGATGGGAACAGCGCTGGGGAATTGGGGGAAGGGGAACAGACAAGTTGCAGAGGGCAGTGTCACTGGCCCTCATGTGGGATCCGAACTGGGGCCCTCTGGCGTCCCAAGCCAGCTCTTAACCAATGCGCCACTTGGCCGGCCCCATTTGATGTATTTTTGAAGATCAGGATTTTTCTAAACCTTCCTGTATTTGAAAAAGCTTTAAAAAAAATTGTGACCTGTATTCAGGAATTAACTGTATTTGTTCTAATACTTTTTTTCACTCTTAGGTAAGCAAAGGAAATAACTGAAAATGACAAGTAGAAGACTTGAGGAGTCCATGAGGGCTGTTCAGATGGGATTAGTCAAAATGCTTAAAGGATTCCAAAGCAAGGTTTTGCCACCCCTGATTCCAAAGGTGGTTACAGAAGAAGAAGTAAACCGAATGGTAATGTATCAGAGAATTTCGGTGTAAAATACGTAATGCTGTCTCCTCAGGAGAATGACACCTGCTACTTGGCGTTCTCAGAATAGCAAACAGAATTACTGACTGATAATATAAATTTAGTGAGCATGGTAGCTTGTTGCAGAGCATAGGCATCTCTTAAAGCCTGAGAAGTTTTTGAAATTACATATATCGAACTAGAGGCTTAAGGTAATCAGTTGGAGTAAGGCTATTGAAGCAAATTATTAAGGTTTTCTAAATATTTGGTTGAACCCTATGAGACTCATTTTGTGTAGTTCAAATACAATCAAATATCAGAATTTCATAAGTTTTAACCTAAATAATCTATTACCTGTTGATTGGCAAGAGTTACTTTTGTTTGTAGAACATAGAATATTAAAATAATGACTATAGTAGATAGGAAAAATACATAATTTTTCTTCCTTTTATAATAAAAATATTTATATTTTTAATGAATTAAAATGATTTGGTGAGAATTGAATTATAAACTACATTCTATAGAAAATATCAATAGCAATTTACAGTGTTAGATATAGTATTCACTGCAGTCTCAAGTTACATTCCTATTAGTAAAATAAAATCTACATTCCAATTAGTAAAATAAAATCTGTCATCATTCCCTTTTGTGGTGGTTATTGTTCATATTTAAGGTAACTCCTGACTTTTTGCTTTTAAGACTTCATTTTTATTTAAATCACAACACAGCTGATCATCTCTTCACATTTAAGTATTCTAATCTGGGTTCCAATTTTTAAAAAAGCTGAAAAAACAAGTTGGAAGCAATATTTGTAATATGCCTTTATTTAAATGTATTCAATCACAGAAAATAATTTTGTAGGAAATTTGAAAAGCATTGGTTTTAACCCAAGATGAAACAAATCAGCTAAATTATATACCTCTGATTGTTTTTCA
>NW_017731359.1:641259-645633 GCF_001890085.2 Hipposideros armiger | reverse complement strand
TTGTTATTCTCATAGAGGAATTGGTTCAAATTACCTTATTCACCATCACTAGAAATAGAAGTTTTAGATTGGTGTTCTCATTAGACTCTGTTGTTTTATTTTAAATTGAGGACCACTACAGTTTTGTTTTGTTTTTATTAAAGAAGTTGATGACAATCACTTTGCTAATTATAACAATTATTATTTATAGTAGTTACTCCCTTTTGAGTGTTTCCTGTGTTCTTAGTATTAATATCCATAGGTTTCTGTTGTATTTTCTTATCTTCCCCAGTCATTCTGCCACTGTGTGACTATATGATTAATTTATTCTTTCAACTGTAGTTTTCAGGAATCGACCTGGATCAGGCATTATTCCAGCCCTTTCCATCAGAAATTGTATTTCAGAACTACACTCCTTGTGAAGTCTATGAAGTTCCACTGGTTTTGAGGAACAATGACAACGTGAGTATGTTTGCTGGTTTGACTTTACTTTACATGGATATATAAGAAGGGATTAAATAAAATGGGATCATGTAGGATCTTAGATAAGTTCTTTAATTTGATCAACCTAGGAAAATAGATGAAAGCATGCCCTTTGACTGTAAACTTAATGAAGAAAAGACTATGTTTGCTATATGTTCAGTCCCAGTGCAGGGTCCAACAAACAGTAAACTCCCAACATGTGAACTAACGTTTTGTTGAATAAAGGATTGGCTAGATGAATGTCATGAAGTTCTTATGTTTAACCAGTTGAGCTAGGCTTTCATTTAAGACAGGGCAATTACTATTCATGTTTACATACTTTGCATTAGAGCCTCCAATCCTTAATTGAAGATATAAACTCTACTCAAATGAACTGCAGTTGTTCAGCCAATGCATTTATATTCTACAAATTGTATCAAAAAAACCCCAAAACTTCAAAAAAAATGGAGATCCCTTTCCTCCCCTTTTTATCTCCTTTTTTCTACCTCAGCCTTCAGGTTTTTCTACAGATAGTTTTGGATGGTTTCTCCCACTGTTTATACCTCGTCTCTGTAGTTGCAACGGAGGATGTCTTCTCCATCGTCCTGCCTTTTTCTTCAGAGATAAATTAAGATTTATTTCAAGAAAAGGTATTAAATGCCTGAAGATTTCCTTGACATCTAACACTAATGAAAGAAAGAATAAGGCTAGAGTTTGGCATGAAGCACAGTTAAGCGTGAAAAGTAATCACAGGGAGGAAAGCTTCCGAGAGTAGCTCAACTTCAGGTGTCAAGACAAGTAGGAATACTTACAGGAGTCTGAGGATGTGGAGATAGATTCTCACTATAAGAACAAAGGAAAAATAATGAAAGATTATGCAAAAATCCAAGGCAAATGGGAAGACGTGCTGTTACACCCAGTACAGTAGCTCATTAAAGGAATCAGTGATGCCTTTCGGAGATCAGTGGGGTGATTTGTGACAGCAAAGGCAGACTCTGGAGAAAAGGGTATATTTAGTTTTTGGTGGTTTTTTTTTTTTGCTGCAGGAGTGTTAGCAAGAGAAGCTCATGTGATAGAAACTGAAGGGTAGGCAGAGAGAAGGAAAAGAACCCAGGTGTTCAGGGTTATGCTCTTAGACCTCAAGAAGAGATGTGTCACAAAGACATTAGGACTCTCTGTCTTCATGTAGGGCTGCCAGCCAGTTCACTTTCTTTCTTCCAGTTCTTTTTCCCTTTCTACATTACTTTGTGACTCTTGCTTAAGTTTTTTGTTTATTTGTTTGTTTTTAAGGCTTTTGAAAACAGAGAGGAGCTAGTCCAAAGGGTACTTTGGCCACTCTTCCCTGAGTGTATAGGGGCAAGTCAAGAAGGGGCATGTGTAAGTTTCACCTGTGAAAGGGCACTCAGTTCTCATGGATAACCCAGCACCTCTTGGTAAGCTGCTGCTGGAATGTCAGACCCCATGAAAGGATGGTTCTCATTTCGGGAAATCTAGCTAGCAACAAGACAGATTTCTCTTTGTTCTTGCTTCACAGTAGTGTTTACTTAGGACAATCCCGTAGAGAAGGAAGGTGGAATTAGGCCAGGACTTGACTCCAAACACCATTACTTGGGGAAGCCATAGCATTTAGGGCAAGTGTCTGTTTTTTCATCTGTAGAATGCGAGTCATAATGAAACTCAAAGTTGATTGCAGGGATTAAGTGGCACATCATGGACAGGGATGGTCCCTAGTAGGAGTGCAGTAAGTGTGATTTGATTTCTTCTCCCAGGGCAGTTCTCAAATGTTGGGGACTTCAGCTTAACTCCACTGTGTGGGTGGGGTTTTAGCAGTTAGTCTTTGAAGATAGTCACATTTAAATAATGAAAAGAACAAAGACTTGTAATAACAATAAAAATGAGTGATAATAATGTTAATGAAAATTAAAGCTGAACTGCATTGAGTGCTTCCTTTGTGTAAGGCACTGGGATAAAGGTAAGTACTGTCATCTCCTTTACGAGTTGATGAAACTGAAGTTCAGACCCGACTAAGGCTGTGTGACTGGTAAGTAGTAGATGGAGATTTCAAGTTTAACTACAAAGCCCGTGTTTTTTCTTCTGCATTTTCACATGCACAGTGTCATCACTGTGTGTTTTTCTTGCAGATTCCAAGGTTGGTGAAAGTTGTTGCGGAAAGCTCACCTTACTTTAAAGTAATCAGCCCCAAAGATATTGGCCACAAAGTAGCTCCAGGAGTGCCATCCATATTCCGAATCCTCTTTACTCCAGAGGAGAACAAGGTAACAGCAGTGCTAGCAAGAAATTGGTGGCATGCTTGTCACTAGCAGTTTACAATTCTGGACGTTTATGGAGATGGCGGTGTACAATGGTAGTATTGTTGGTGTTGGGGTTGGTTGTATTATAGTTAGTAGTGATGTTAGTGGTGGTGGTGGTGGTGGTGGTAGTTGCGTCATTGATGGTTTTGGTGGTGGTGGTGGTGGTGGTAGTGGTGTTGTTGATGGTATTGGTGGTGGCGGTGTTGATGGTACTGGTGGTGGTGGTGGTGAGAAGAGTGATAAGGGTGGGTGACAGGAGGGCTGGCATACCACTGGGAAGGAGGAAAGACTTGTCAGGGTGCTGAAGGCTTATGTGCACTCTAAGTAGCCAGGATGTAAAGCAGGGTAATCCTGGATGTTCCCCGCCCTGCCTCCTGTGGCTCCTACCTCAGCATATTCATGTTTGACTGTATAGCTAGAAGGACACCAAAAAGGAAAAGGTGTGGTCCAGATGCAATGAGCTGAGGCAAAGGATAAAGACGATGCCCTCTTGGAAGTTTGGGATCCTAGTTAGTTACACCCCTATTCCCCAGATTCTGACTAGTTTAAGAAAGATATCCAAGACCCAAATATTGATCACATTATCAGGCTCATTAATGGCAAAGAACATGGCCAGGACATGAGGCCTAGACAGGGCTTCCTCCTGCTCCCCAGTGACTAGTAGCTAACTGGTTCTTGGCAAAGGGCTGACCTAACTGATAGCTCCACCCAAGCACGAGTGAAGATGCTAGGGCTGAGAGCGGAGACCTGCCTGCTCTGCTTACCTTGACTGTGCACAGGCAGGCTAGGAAGAGCCTGAGTTCAAAAAGAGGCCATTTGCCCTTAGTACACTACAGCTGTGGGCAATCTAGCCCATTGTCAATCCCTCCTCAGTTGTAGAGATTCCAGTCCTTCACGGGAAGAAGGACCAGCTAAGGGGCACTGAGGCTGCCTCCCCAGCCCTTCTCCAAGAGCACAGAATTGTGGGTTTTCCTCTATATGAGCCAGTGACTGGGACTTGTGAGGAGGAGGAAAGGGGTTTTACCAGCATGATTGATGGAGTGAGGACAGAAGATAAGGCTTAAAAAGGCATAACAAAATGTCAGGTTATACATAATACTGCTGGTGTATGTGCTGTCCTGTATTGTGCCACGATGGTTGGAATCAAAACAGTGTAATGGACACAGAGAGATTTAGCTTTGAATCCCTGCTTTTTTGTCACCAATACTTATTAGCAGCTGTTAATGTCATTACCAGTATTCTTGGTACTATTGCTAATGTTCCTACTTTTTGGAGAGCAGGAATAAGGAATTTGGTGTGATCTGCCAAGCATGTAGTACTGTAATGAGTGGTTAGAAATTCCATTATAATAATAACACTGCTGTTATTATTTTTGCCACTTTGCAATATTACTTTTTATTTATTGGGTTGTGTTTATGGACCTTTCATTTTGTTGGGGTTGTGTTGAAATAAATAAAAAGATAAATAGCTCCAGAAGTAGTGCTTTTTGTTATCCGTTATTGAAGTCCTTGTTTTCTTGAGGCTCAGTATCTGAATACTAAGTGTGAAGATAATGGTACCTGGATTTAGTTTGGGTGTCAAATTCCTACACTGACATTTCTGTAGGACGCTGATTATAAAC
>NW_017731359.1:591552-638784 GCF_001890085.2 Hipposideros armiger | reverse complement strand
TGCCTGGCACATGGGAAGTAGGCAGTAAATATTTGTCAAGTGAGATAAGTAAGTAAAAGTGAATCTCAAAAAAATATAAAGAAGTTTTCTTGAGAGTGGCCTACAGACAATAAAAAGGGCTCAAATATCATTTTGTGTCATGAATGTATTAGACGTTAACTTTCTTGTCATTTCGACCAGGAGAAAGGTGTTTAAGAGTCTCACTAAGAAGAATGTTTTTCTCCATTTTGTTTCATATTGTTAGTGAGTCATATTTTTAGCTTTCTGGACTTAACCAATATCATTGTATAATAAGGCTAATGATGATGTTGGGAATTCTCTTTATGAAGAACTCTTGATAGTTTAGTACCCAAATAAAGAAATTAAAGATGAATAATAGTCTTTCACTTACTCTGCCAGGCCCAGTCCTATGAGCCGGGATCCTTTGGAAAACAGAACAAGCTCTGGCCTTCACGGAGCTTATGTTCCATGAATAAATAAACAATCACATAATATAATGCCAGATACTGACATAATAGAGACTAGAGAGCGATGGGGGCCCTGCTTCCTTTCGATAGGAGGATCAGGGAAGAATTCTCTGATGAGATAACATTTAAGCAAAGAACTAAATTAAGCCATGCAAATATCTGAGGAAAGATATTTGTCTGGGAGCAGGCCCTGTGACTAAAACATGCTTGGCAACAGGCTCGGGGAAGTGCTACACTGAGGATGAGAGTTCTGTCTTTATATCTAATGAGACAACATAAAGGGTGGCTTAATTCAGTATTTCTGTTGCATTTAGACTCAGTACTGGGGCAGATACATGCCCAGGGCCTCAGCATTTTTATTGGAATGGTCAGTAAAGGTTTTGCATAAGAGGTGAAGTTTAAACTGGGTTATATAGCACTTAGCTATTGTTGTACAATTACAGACCACCCCAAAATTCAACCATTTAAAATAATAAACATTTATTATTGCTCACGAGACTGTGGTTCAGCTGGTCCTGATGAGGCCTGCTCGTGCACTGGGTAGGCAACTCTGCTGATCGTAGGCATGGCTCTGTCTCACATATCTGGGGTCAAAGGTTGGTCTGGCATGGCCCTGGCTGGGACATCTGGGCTTCATCCTTCAGTAGGCTAGATCAGGCTTGTTCACCTGGCAGTGGCATGGTTTCATGAACAAGACCGGAGCTTCTTGAACATGCCCAAAGCTTCTTGAGGCTTCAGCTTGGAACTGGCATTGCATAACTTCTGCCACATTCCGCTGGTCAAAGCAAGGACTGGAGAAGTGCAGTCCACTCTTACTGGAGGAGAGCAAAGTCATGTTGTAAAGAGTGTGGGTACAGAAGGACCCTTATTTGGAGCCATCAATTTAATGCATGGGCTTGAAGGGTAAATAGAGTTTAGAAGGAGGATGTGTGACCCTCCTCTGATTAAAGAAAAATGTGCCTTCACTATACCCCATCCCACCTCCCTAATACCTGAGAAACATGAAGTATAAGTTTTCTAATGGCTTCTAGATTTTAACACTTGAACTGTTCTTTCTCACTCAGAAAAGAGTATCTCATTGAAAGCACATCTATAATAGTCTTGAGAAGGTTTCATAGAATATATTAAGGGGCCGGCCGAGTGGCGCAATGGTTAAGAGCTCTCTTAGAATATATTAAGTTGTGTTGGTAGATGCCTGGCATATGGCCATATTTCTTGTCCAGTTATTTTGATCATGTTGGTGTTTCCACAAACAATGATTTTACCCTTCTCTTGTAGGATTATGCCCATATGTTGACCTGTGTTACTGAAAGAGAAAAGTTTATTGTACCCATCAAAGCCAGAGGTGCACGAGCCATCCTCGATTTTCCTGACGAGCTGAATTTTTCCACCTGCCCCGTCAAATACAGCAGTCAGAAGATTCTGCTGGTACGAAACATTGGCAATAGAGATGCTGTGTTTCACATCACAACTTGCAAGTATGTGTTCCTTTGGCTCTTGGCTTTGATTGATTATAGCTAAATCTAGACAGCTCACATAATTGGCTAGAATAGCAGTTGGGCTGGAACTGCTTATTACACTCTTCAGTTGCAAGGCTGGGAGATATAGGACAGACTTCCTCTTCATCCCAAGAAGAAACCAGATTTCAGGGTTACCTGTCTGGGTATGGATAGTTTCTGAAATGCTGGATAAGAGTCTTTCTATTTAGCATGGAGAATGGTCCATGGGAATCTATTAATAAACATATTTGTTTTGACTCTGAATTTTATAATTGGCTATATTAGTTTTCTACTGCTATGGTAACAAATGACCACACGCTTAGTAGCTTGAAAAAATGCAAAGTTGTTATCTGACATTGCAGTAGGTCAGAAGCCCCACTGGGCTAAAATTAAAGTGTCAGCAGGGCTGTGTTCTCTTTTGGGGGCTTCAGGGGAGAATCCATTCCTTTGCCTTTTCCAACTTCTAGGGGCTGCACACATTCCTTGGTTCACAGTGCTCAGTTTTCTCATTTGAAAAACGGGGAAAAGTATAGTAGTCACTTAATAGAGTTGTTGTGAGGAATAAACGAATTAATAAATGGAAATTGCTGGTACACAGCAAGTGCTATATAATAAGTGTTTGTTCTTTTATTGTTCATTCAAATGAGCTACTGCCAGTGTGGTAGGCAGAATAATGGGTCCTCAAACATGTCCCTATCCTAATCCTCAGACTCTGTCAATGTATAATATTACATGACAAAGGAGGATTAGAGTTGCAGACATAATTAAGGTTGCTAATAGACTGACCTTAAAACGGGGAAATTATCCTGGATTATCTGGGTGGGCACAATGGAATCACAAGAACCTTTAAAATAGAAGGGGGAGGCAGAAGAAGGGTTCAGAGTGATGAGATGGGAGAATAATTCGGCCTGCTGTTGCTGGCTTTGAAGATGAGAAAACGGAGCAATAGACAAGTTGTATAACTTGCTCAACAGCACGTAGCTAATAAGTGAAGGAGTTAGATTTTCATCTGTTATTTATGGAATAGCTCCAGGGTAGTTGACAACATGGGACAATATAAAGGGTGATGAGACAATCCTTGCCCTCAAGAGAAAGAACGATTGTTAGGTTATGAAAATGGTGGCTGATCAGCACAACCGTAACAAGAATGACCAGCTTGGGAAGGTAGGAAACAGGGTCAAGCTCTTTTCTGTGACTTTAAAAAATATAGTGTATATGTTGATCTGGATTGTGAGCTTATGTTCAGAAGGGCTTAATCTATGGAATCATATGCTGGTTTAAGGACACATCTCTCCAGAAAGGATTAGCATTTTCTTCTGCCTGGTTCACAAAGGTTAGACTAAGTAGATCTACTCTTTTGGTAATTTTTTGGCTTGTGGGGGTGGGGTTTGTGGACTGATAGTGCATATTCAAACCCTAAACCTGCATAAAATACATGTCCAAAGTTGTGAATCCCTAGAGGAACTTTGTTTTTCTCTCTTAAATCCAAGACAGACATTTTCCCCTGTGCTGATGGGAGAATGGTTTGGTAGCACTTTTAGTTGCCTGGGTTTATATGGGGATTTTGTTTTCAGTCCCCTGACTTGACCATCCCAATGCAAGGCTGTTAAAACCCAGGCTTCAAAGTTATGGGAACCCAGGGCAGACTCAGCTAATAGTTTCCTCTTTTTTTTTGTTTGTTTTTGTTTTTCTCTTAATTATGGCTTTATTATATTTATGAGGCTTAAAGAGAGTTCTTATTCCTCTTTGTTTTGGGATCTTGTGGATTTGCCTTACTTGTTTGCATGCTTAGACACACATTTATGTAAGTTACGTTTTACCTAGTCTTTCTAGGTATTTTCTGGCGGAAGAATTTTCAGGTTACTCAGTCTGCCGTGTTGTAGGTAGCAGGCTGCCATAACGCTGTTGAGGGCACATCCCTTGGGAGGGAATTTGTGTTTATTCTTCCATGTGCCCCAGCAGCATCACTGTCGCTGAGTCATTTCGTGGACATCCAAGTTTCTGTCTGGTATTTCTCCTGGCTGAAAAACTATTTTTGCTATTTCTTATAGCACAGGCCCATTGGAAATTCTCTCAGTTTTTACCCAATTTTTTTTTTATAAGAGCATTTTGCCTTCATTTTTGAAAGATATTTTCTCTGCAGTATAGAATGCTGAGTTCACAGTAAAGATACACATATTGTTTTTAGCACTTTAAAGATATCATTTTCTTGTCTTTAGCTTACATTTTTCTCATGAGAAGCCTATTAAAACTCTTATCTTTGTTCCTCTGTATGTCTTTTTCTTGGGCTCCCTTCAAGATATAGTCTTTATATTTGGCTTTTAGCAGTTTGAATATGATGTGTCTAGGTGTGGGTTTTGTTTTTGTTTTTTGTTTAAAGGAATTTATTTTGCTTTTGTTTAGTTTTGGTTTCAGTCCTGCGTGAGGTTCCCCCGGCTTCCTGGATCTTTGATTATTTTTGGAATATCGCAGCCATTAGTTCTTCAAATATGTCCCCTACTCCATCCTCTCTCGCTGTTTCTTCTGCTTGCAGGGAAGTTCTGTTTGCCACAGGTAAAGCAATCTGCGCATGTCCCATCTCCCTTGGTCAGTAGAGGGAATTGTCCATTTTTAGATTTCAGGCCACTTGCTATGCCTGCAACCTCAGCTCTCTGGTTGGTTCAAGAAAAGTTGTGATTTTGTTGTTTATCTGGGTTGTTTTTTTTCATTGTTAGAGTGGGAGAGACACTTTCCAGCTTTATTCATCCTAGTGGAAGCAGGACTCTGAACTGCTTTAGGTAAATCAGCCATCAAAAGCAGTGGAAAAGTTCTTTCGAAAATCAGTGTCCCCTGATGTTCACAAGTGCTCATACAGCCTTGTTTGTCATCTCATGGTGAGACTCGTGTATTTTTTTTTAAAGGTTTTTATTGGTGAATTGGGGGGATGGGAACAGTGCTGGGGAATTGGGGGAAGGGGGACAGACAAATTGCTGTCGTTTTTGTTCTTCAGTCTAGTTGTGGAGGATGTTGCCAGTCTAGTTGTGGAGGATGTTGCTTCACTGGCCCAAGTTGGCACCATCATTTCGCTCTTCCCTGGCGAGGCAGATCAGTCGCCGGCTTCTGGACGGCCGCTCACTGCGGCTGCTGGCCGCTCACGCTGGCTGCTGGCTACACACGGTAGCCCATGGCAACCCACTGCCACAGGGACTGCAGCCCACGCCGTCGCCGGAGACTCACAGCAGCCCAGCTCCAGGTTGAGCTGTTGTTCAGCATCTTAGCTGTGGAGGGCAGTGTCACTGGCCCTCATATGTGGGATCCGAACCGGGGCCCTCTGGCATCCCAAGCGAGTTCTTAGCCATCGCGCCACTCGGCCAGCCCGAGACTCGTGTATTTTGAATGAAGGAGAAGGAAGCAGTTTGTTCAACTGGCTCACCATAATTTAGGGAAAAAAAAGTCTTTTTTTGTTTAAAATAAGGCCTCCCACAACCACCATCTTTATACTACACATTAAAAACTCCCTGTTACATTGGTATTTTTCCAATGAAAAATAAAATCTACCTGAAGTGGAAAAAAAAGTGCAGGCAGCATATCTTCCTTGATTGTTTAGCTAAATCTTAAAAATTAGACATAAATGACAATGTCTTTCCATATTACATTCCTGTAAAGTGAAACAAAGGTACAGATTTAATAGTGTGAAGTTGCAGGAGAAGATCTTAAACTTTTCTGCCCATATAACTATGAATGTGAATTATCTTCTCCTAATATAGAAACACTTCTAAGGTAAAATGGTGAGCCAATTCAAGGACTAGCCAGGAATCATAAAGACATTAGAAACTCTAGTCCAACATTCCCGTTTTACAGATGAAGGAAGGCAGGTCTGAGAAGGGAAATGACTTATCTAAATTCCCCCAATAAGTTAATAATAAAGCCTGGATTAAAACAAACAGGGACCACTTCTGGGCTTGTTTACTCTCTGATCCATTCCTCGCTTTCCCCCTACTCTGCTCAGTATTTTTGTGGGGCTGTATTAGCCTCCCTAGCCTCCTGGGCCAGCTCGATTCTCGCTGGATTTGACCAGTGGGGGGCACTAGAAGGAGATTGAGGGTTGGAAGAAGCCAGGGTATTTCTCCGCCTCCCTTTCTGACTTAGGCAGGGTCCCTAGCAAGCGGCTGCATTTTCTCTAGCTTCTAGCTCCTGTCAGACAGGCCTGCTGTGGTTCCAACTTCTGCCAGGTACCCAGGATCTGGTAACACTTCTTCCTTTTGTCTCCAGACCAGGGGTGGATATGGCTTATTGCTGTTACTAATCCCTGAGCTATTGCACTGTCTTATATTGGGCTTCTCAATTCCCACCATCTGTGTAACCAAGTCTCTCAATTAAATTCCCTGTTTGCAAATATTTTTGTTTTCCTGTTTAGGCTCTGCAATAGTAGTTTTATGTGCTTTCCACAAAATGCCTGTTTTCCAACCATGCTGTCAATTTTGTGAGCTACCTCAAATCCTTCCAATAAACCCCTTTTCTATTTAAGTTAGCCAGAGCTGGCTTCTGTTGTTTACAGCTGAGAACCTTGATGGCTACAATGAGAAAGGATGCAGTTGAATTTGTGATCACATCGTGTTAGGTCAGAATCTCTAGGGAGATTCCTTGACACATATCCATTCTCAGAAATACAGAGAGTGATTGTGTTGCCCAGACGGGTTGAAGACCACACTATTAGTTAATATGATTGTCCATAGACATGATAGAGCAGTGGATATAGTTCGAGAATTTGGAGTCTGAAGCCCAGTGACTACTCTTGATCTTGGCACTTTTAGAGTCAATATACAGTTAGAAACAATATCTCACAAGAAATTGTTTTAAAAACAGATGATATTCTTTTCATTGAAATAATGATGTAATTAATGGTTAAGTTTATAAATGGTTAGGTTCATATAAATTATTATAAAAAATAAAACTTTCTTTACATGTCTCTTGCTGCCATTAGGATGTGAGCTTTTCAAATGCAAGGACTGTATCTAACTCTTTTTATTTGTATGTCCCCAGCATCTATCAAAGTGTCCAGAATAAATAAATGCTCAATAAATGTTTATAGGATACCTAACCAATAATATATTACAAAGGCAAAGCTACAACTATAAACCTCTACAATAATTTAAAATAAACACGCTCCAAGTACTATAAAATAAACGTAGTGTTTTTTACACTAATAAAAGGAGCTGCAACGTCTATAAAATATACAGAGAATGTAAATAATTACTCTTCAGCTTTATTACACAGTTGACCTAAACCTCTAGAAGATACCAGAATAACAACGACTATTAAAGTAGGATTAATTTCAGAAGGTGAAATAGAAGGATTAAGAAGCAATTTCAAAATCTAAAACCTCAAGTTAGGAATCAGTTAATAAGTAAGCTTATCTGAAGAAAAACACTATTCAATATTTAATATAATTGAACCAATATTTAGCCTTCTGTTAAAATACTGAATCACTTGGATGAAATAGTTTTAGTTCTTAAGAGCAGTTCATAGGGGACTGAACAAAAGTCTTTCAAAATCTTCCTCGTGGATCATGATTTTTCACAAACCCAAGTTCCCTCCCTAATCAAGTATTCAGTATTATGAGGATGTGATATCAAAACCAAACACTTGGGTAGATAGAGCCAGCCGTATACCCTTGAGGAACAATACCTTTTACCTCTTTGTAAGAGCATTTTCTGATACTTGATATTTTCTAGTCTGTTCAGCCTGTCTGCCTTTAGTAAAATGAAGTACAAAAATCAAATTACAATGTTTAAGCACAAGAACTTAACACACTCTACCCAATTAACGTCTGATTTATTGAGAGAGCGTAGGCAGCTCGAAGCAGCAATGGCTATTCCAGGTGATTTTCTACGTACTGAAGAAATTTAGTGTAATATAAACCCAACCATTAGCACAACAGGAAAGTATCTGTTACCTCTGTATGGAATTCTAGAGGTCCTCGAGAAGGGTCATTTTTTTCCATAGAAAATTAGCTTAGGTTCTGCAATGTAATACTATCGAATTCATTTCAAAATTGTCCTTCTGCTACCAAGTAATATTTGAAAAGAAAATGAAAGCAATTTCATTTCAGTGTAGGAAGAAAAATATTAGGAACCAGGGAGGCAAAGATAGAAGAAAATACAATAGATTATGTTGTTCCCAAAGCCAGGAAACTGGGCCCAGTTCTCAGCTCTTAGGTTCTTACTGAGGTCACGAAGAAGGAAGGAACTTTTGAGACCGTGACACTCAACTTCATCTCCCATGAAGCAGAGATTCTTGAGATACTGAAAATCCTTCTCTTCTGTTCCATCAAGATGTTATAAAGATTAATTAATGGTTACAGATGCTTTTATTCCCTCCTAAAAGTCGATTGTAATTTAGTTTGACAACTTCTTCGAGAGGTTCCTGTGAGTAAAGAACTGTGCATGGTGTAGTGAGAGACACAAAGATGAATCTAATGGTGGCTTCCACCTTCAGGGGTGGTTTGGGATGGACAGAAAGAACTTGAACTCGAAGGCAGGCTTCCATCCCAGCTCCACCACTACCCAGTTAGGTAACTTTGGGACATTCACCTGCCCTTTTGGAACATCTGTTTTGTCATGTCTAAAATTCAAATAACCTTCCTCAAGGTTTTTGGGGTTTTTTTGAGGATTAAAGGAACTGACATATGTAAAGTGCCCAGTGTAGTATCCAGCATAGAGTATGTGGTCATGAAATTTTGTTTGCGTTCCCTTTCCTTTCATCTCAAGAATCTCTAGCTATTGAGAGAGGCAGGCATGAAAACTAACTATAGTATAAGGTGAACTGTGAAGTAAGAAGTAAAAAAGAAAGCTATAGCCTCTGAGAGGAAGGAGACATTATTAACAAGAGGGAAAATTGGGAAGATTGTATTTAAGAGTTGATTTTGAGTCTGGGCTGTGATAAGTGACTTTGGAAGGAGGATGACTTGTGGAAAATGATGAGTATTTCTATGTGACCCCAGCAGTTCTGGAATGTCTATGTAGGGGGACACAGTCTGGTTGGAAGGGAGAGGAGGTACAGTGCTCGGGGAGGTTACAGGTAAAGAGACTAAAGCCTTTGCATCCCTTCCTATCCCATCCCATCCCATCCCTTCCCTTCCTTTCCCTTCCTATCCCTTCCTATCCTATCCCTTCCCTTCCCTTCCCTTCTCTTCCCATCCCATCCCATCCTGACTTGGAATGTGACAGGTGTATAGGATATTTGGACAGATGTATGTGTTTAATGAGAGTGCAAAAACTGCTCAGGAGTGGATTGTGTGGGAATTTGAATGTCTAGGACTTTGAACTTTATTATGTAGATTTCAAAGACCACTGCAGGTGTTTGAACAAGAGATTGATGTGTTATGACCCGTGTGTGTTTTTTACAAAATCTCTAGAGCAGTTTGAAGGATTGAGAGGAAAATTATAAAAATTTAAACTCATCTAAACACCCACGATCATCCCCAGGAGCATCTTCCATCTAGGGGCTGCCAGTGAGGGAGGTAACAGCAGCAAAAACAAAAATAATAATGAACGCTTGTTTAGCACTTCCTCTGTGCCAGGCAGTGTTCTAACCTACTCGTATATCAGCTCCATTAGTCCTCACCACAACCCTATGAAGTAGGTGCTGTCATTACCCTCACTTTAGAGATAAGGAGACTGAAGTTTCAATGACTTGCCCAAGGTCATGCCAAGCTGTGTTTTAAACTTATTCAGCTGACTCCAGGCTGGTAACTACTACCCCCCACAGTGCCTCAACAGCAATTCCTTGATTTCATTGGAGGATTGGTGCTGTAGGTATTGGAGAAGAACAAAGGATAGGAAAAATAGAAGTGAAAGGAGAGGGAAATCCAGAGAGCACCAGATAAAAGAAACTATTGCCTGTGGTGGGAAGCATTAGGGGTCCTGCAGTAATAATCTCAGGCGCCACCAAGTGCTACCTTTGCCATAGCTCTGTATCCTCATAGAAGAAAGCTTAGGTTTTCTGGAATTAAGTTCATTCTCTAAGGGAAGATTTAAGGAATGAAGACTCCCAAAATGATTGTGATGTCATGAAATAATCAGAAATGGCTTAGTCTGCCAGATACATTGTCTTTGAAAAATTAGCTATTTGAAAAAGTGACATGGACCATGAAAATAATTAAATGGGCTGGGGTTCCTATTTCAAAGGAAAGCTGTAAATTATTTAAGCCACATTCATGATCAGATCTAGCTTCTCTCTTACTACTTCCTTCCAAAGCAATTAAATGAAACTATTTCCTGTTTCCAAATCCACCCTACCTTTGCATAGTGTCTATATGCCCCCGTTCTATTTTCAAGACACAGAACTTGTCCCCCGTTTGCCTTTCCAAATGCTTCCCACCCATCTCCATCTTCCCCTCATCCAGGAGGCTGACCTGTAGGGCATAGCTCAACAGGCTCCCGTACCTTTGGCTTCCCGTTGGGTCCATTGGGTTCAGCCAGTGGGAGTCCCAGCACGCAATCAGACAGGAGAATGTGAGGTCAGGACATTTTTCTCCCTAGTGTCTTCCCTGTAAAGCCACTTGGGCTGTCTGTCTCTCTTGACTGAAGCTCCTTGCCCCTCATGAGGTAGCATTCCCTTAGAACTCGCGTGGGTTTCAAAACTGCTCCTTCTCCTTGGCTCCTTGGGCCTGGAGGTGGCAACAAACAGCTCTACTGCTAATAAGCTTGGGTGCTTGAGTCATCTCTTGTAGTTTCCCTATACCCTTTCCCCCCTTTTAAACAGATACTTTGTAAAACTGCCCTGGAATTATCCTTTTGTGATTGTGTGATCACTTTCCTTTTGGGATTCGGATACATTTTTCCATTATGAAGGCCTTTCTTCTCTGAAGGCTCACAAAACTTGACTTTTATCCCTTTGAATGTACTGTTCTTTTGTAAGTTACAGTATTTGCATAGATATTGTGAGTCTGTCCCTTACTGGAATCAATGAATGTTAAAAGAATGGCTGAATGGCAAGGGCACAAACATGAATATTATTGCATCATTTAAGTTTCTCTTAAACTTGCTGATTTATTACTGTTATTTTAACATTACAACTGAAATTCTTTCACATTAGGGCGAAAAGCCTGCTTTCCTTCTGAATCACTGATTTGCAGTGTCGGGTCTGAGCTGTCTGCAGATCTAGAACTCATGCATGCTCTCCTTTCCTCGCACTAGTCAGGAATATGCTCTGATGGTGTGTCTCGTGTGTTGCAGGCCTTTCTCTGTGGAGCCATCTGTTGGAACTCTTAGTGTGGGAGAGTCCATGCAGCTGGAAGTGGATTTTGAGCCACAGACTGTGGGCAATCACAGCAAAAGGCTTATTGTGTATTACGACACAGGTATGCATTATTCTTTGTTTAAAGTTCTACGTGTTCGCTCAAGAGTTTGAACTCTGAGCAACAGCGGTTCAATGCCCGGCCCGAGCTGAGCTGCCGCTGAGCTGCCAACAGGTGGCAGGATGGTTCAGCTAAAAAAAAAAAGTTCTACGTGTTAAGAAAGGTCAGATGGAAAATATGATCAAATAAAATAGGAAATGGTAATTTTGGCTGCCTTTGAGTAAGCTGATATCCACAAAGTAAAGAACAAAAGAATGAATGCCTCCAACAGAAATAATGTTGAGACAAATATAATTCCCACCTTACTGGTTTCTCCAATGCTTGAAAGCCTGAGAAATACACAGCTCAGGAAGGAACCTATACCCAGATGTCACATTAGTAGTTGAGGTTATTTATAAGTAAATGGAACTTGAAGGTAACTTAATACCCCATGTGTTTTCCATTTGATTTGTTGCTGCATTTGTCTGACATTTTAAAAATGTAAACCCCAGTTCAGAATGGTCTTGTGTGTGCCCATTAGTCTGTGTAAGATCCAGTTACTTGAATTCTTAGCATGTGCAAATATCTTACTTAACATCTTACTTAAATATAGGACTGTGACTATTGCCACTAGCATTTTCTTGAAGGCCACACTCAGCATAATCATGAAAATTATACATTGTTTTTGCAAGTATTTAATTGATGGTCATGTATACTGCATATACATTATGCAAGTTTCCGAGTTGGTTTTCAAATTAATATTCTACCATTGTCATATTTCATAATTTTTTTTCTCATTTCCTACTCACTTCTTTTTTTACCCATTTCATGTTGATCTACCCTGACTGTATGCCTCAGAAGGGCATTGGAGGGAGAAAACAGAGGTGCACAGCCAGGGAAATAGCACCAAATGACATCTAGGCCACAGTTCAGAGTTGCTGGCTTTGTGGATGCACATCTGAGCAGGACATTTGAAGCCACTGCCTAAGGACATGTGGTTAAGTGGTCATGGCTCCACACTGTGCTTGCAGAATAACAACACATAACCAGTGGCACCATCTATATTTCTTATCTGTTAGTGTTGGCCATCATACACTGGCTGCTAGCAAGAGAAACGGAACCTGAACTAGCTTAAGCAAGGGGGTAGGTTTTGGCCCATGTAACCCAACAGTTAACCAACAGTGGAAGGTTAAAAGCCCAGCTTGTAATACATCAGGGACGTCGATTTTTCCAAAGTAGTGGTGCCATTTTACACTCCCACCAACAAAGTGTGAGAGTTCCAGTTGCTTCACCTCCTCACCAACACAGAGTGTATTTGTTCACTTTAGACATACTAGTGGTGTAAAGTAATGTCTTCTAGTGGTTTTAATTTTCACTTTTTTAATGATTAATGACATTGAGCACCTTGTTGTGTTTACTAGCCATTCAAGTGTCTTTTTAAATGAAGTGTCTGTTCAAGTCTTGCTCATTTTTTGTTGTTTTTCTTTTTATTATTAATTTATGAGTGCTTTATAACTCGATATTCTGAATACTAGTCGTTTGTCAGATATATGCACTGTAAATACTTTCTTTCAGTCTATAGCTTGCCTTTTCGTTTCCTTAATGATATTTCTTGATGAGCAGAAGTTTTTAAATTTGATGAAAATCACATTATCAATTTTTTTTCTTTTACGGTTAGTGCTTTTTGCCTTCTTGCTAAGAAATCTTTGCTTTCTCCAAGATCATGAACATATTCTCTTATGTTTACTTTTAGAAGTGTAATAGTTTTAGCTTCTAGGTTAATTAATGATTGATCTTTGATTACATTTTTTAGTATGTGTGAAGTAGGGACCCTGTTTCTTTTTTTTTTTCCTCATGTGGATTATTGGCTCTTCTCCATTTTATTTTCTTGTTTTGGAATTCCAATTAGTTACTCTATTACTTAATCTATTACTACTCTATTATTTATTCCTTTTAACCTTTATTTTGTGTATTCCATTCTTTGTCTCTGTAGACTTCTCTGTATACTTTCTTCTTATTCACTCAATAATCTCCTTTTTAGTGCATTCTCATCTGAGTTTTAATTTTTCAATTATAATTATTTTCATTTCAGAAATTTTATTTGATTCTTGTTAAATCAGATTTCTCTCTATGCTTTTAGTTTTCAAGTTTTCCTTTTATTTCTTAAATATATTAAACATAGTTATTTATATCTTGTATCTGACAATTCAGATATATTAAGTCTGCTTATTTATTTAGTTTTCTGTTTATTGTTTCTGATGGTTTTCAACCATGGTATCTGTAGAGGAGGGAAAATAATCTTTTCCCTGTGCCCTTTTAGGTTTCTGGCTGAGCACATACACATTTATTTAATATAAGTTTTACATGACATGGGAGCCTTCACAAGGTAATGAAGACCTGAAGAAGTCATTTGGGAATTTTCTAGTTTTATTTATTTTTTATTGATTTCTAGTTGAGTTCCACCAGTAACACAAAACAAATTCTATATGATTTCTGTTCTTGAAATTAGTTGAGACTTACATTATGGCCCGGAATGTGTTCCATTTTGGTAAAGGAGCCCTGTGCACTTGAAAAGGGTACAAGCTCCATAAAGATCAATTAAGTCAAGTCTGTTAATTATGTTGTTCAGTCTACATCTCTACTGACTTTTTTCCTCCTTTTATTCGTTATTAGAAGATGTTATTAAAATCTACAACTATGATTAGATTTGGTATTTCTTTTTTGGTGCTATCAATTTTCATTTTATATATTTTGAGACTATAATACTTGGTGTGTACACATTTAGAATTATTATAACTTCTTGTTGAGTTAATCATCTTATCATTATGAAATGTCTCTTAATTGTTAGTAAGATTTCTGACATTAAAATCTACTTGATCTGATATTTGTATAGCACAGCAGCTTTCTTTTGATTAGTGTGTGGATAAAATGTTCTGTTCATCCTTTTTCTTTTGACTTTTCTGTGTCCTCATATTTCAAGTGTGACATTTGGAAGCGTCACCAATTCAGTTTGAGAATCTTTGTCTTTTAATTGTACTATTCAGTCCTTTCATGTTGAATGTAATTACTGATATATTTGGGTTTGAATCTTCTGTTTGACTATGAAGTAATTGTTACCATTATAAGGAAATTATTAGCTGGATTTCAACAAAATCCTTTGTGGTATTAGTGCTAATAGTGGATGAAAGTGGGGGAAAAAAATGAGTGTTAATCAACTCAGTTTCTTACATTTCTTCCATCCGGTTCTCCATATCTTTGGTATCATTTTTGTTTATAATGTGTTTTGTTTGTGTTGACTTTGTTTATGTTTTGTTTATGTCAGTTCCTAAAATTAAGTATTGGAAAAATTGTGACCTTACAGCTACCTTTGGATCACGATATCGCAAGGTTTTGAACCAAGAGTTTAAAAAAGAATGAGGCATAGTCATTCTTCTTGCTTTCCCTAAAATAATTGTTGAAAAATATTTTAAATTATCTTTCCAATATTGTTTATCTTTATCTCACCCTTTTTAATATTTTAGGTTGTATTTTTAATATATTTGACATATGAATACTCTAGTATATGTGTATAATTTATAAAGAAACAAGTCCCCAAATGTGTTGGGGAGATAATGTCAAAAATTTTTATTTGGTTGAATTTCATTAGTGAAAAACAGTAATGACTGCCTACACACAGTTAATCATGCAGCTTTTTCAAGCAGCCATGATCATTAGCTTCTCATCACCCTAAATAAGCATCTGATTGAACTTTCTGCAGCTGTTTGAAGTATTAATTGATTTAAGGAGGGAAATTGATGTAAGTATGGGTTTTTCTTCATACTTCCTCAAACAGTGTTCCAGAAGAAGGAGCATTGCTACTCCTCGGCGGGAAGTACTCAATCACATTTCTAACGGTTGTTTTTATTCCCAACAGTTGCTGGTCCTCCACTGGAGATATTCTTGATTAAATGCTACCAGGAGATTTTGCTTTTTCAACAACCAGAGTTTGAAAAAGTGTTCTAGCAACTAAGGAGACTGAGTCTAAATTGCACCAATATCTAATATTTTACTTGTTAACATTTTCCTGAACCAGAGCTCTTCCCGTGTATGCCCTTCTGTAGTGAAATCAAATTTGTTTAGGCAATTGAGTTTACCCTAGAAATGATTTAGTTACCTTTTCAGTTAGTCCAAAACTGTGAAAGAACTGAAGTAACTTTATACCTTTGACAAACAGATCCCTCCAGAAGAGATTAAAAATACAATTATTCAAGACTGCATTGGTAACAGCCAAACCAAACAAAAAACACAAGAAGACAGATAATGAATAAACTAATTCTATCATCTCAGTAAACTGAGAAATAAAAATATTTGACTGTGAAGACTCAAACAAATGGTTAATTGCTTAAGTTTTGGACTTTTCCACTGGGTATTGAGAAACATTATACAATCTAAGGGTTCAGGAAGGTATTAGTATTCAGAACAGGCTTTAAAAAGATAGACTGCGTTGTGCCCCCCCCCCGCCCCCCAATTCATGTGTTGATAGTTCTAACCTTCAATATGACTGTATTTGAAGATAATGTCTCTAAGGAGGTAAAGTTAAATGAGGTCATAAGGTTGGGATCCTAATCCAGTGGGACCAGTGTCTTTTTAAGAAGAGGTAGATCAGAAAGAAGTAGGCCTGCACCGAGAAAGGCCATATGAGGTCACAGCAGGAAGGCAGCTGTCTGCAAGTCAGGGATGAAGGTCTCAGCAAAAATCAACACTGCTGGCACCTCGATCTTGGATTTCCAGCCTTCAGAACTGTGAGAAAATAAACTTCTGTTGTTTAAGCTAAAAATAAAAAAGAAAATGAGAAAGGCATTCTTGTTGAACCTTTGGTTACTTGAATGAGCACTAGAAGTAAGAGCATAGCAGTTTTTTTTCTTTAGTGCTTAGTGAAGTTGCTGTCATCTTAGAGGTGACATTAACCATGGGCATAATCAGGATATAGAGCTAATGCACGTATTCAGCATTTTTTAAAGTATTGTGTCTCTTACTGAAAAGGAGATTTTTCAATTCAGGTGTCAGAAGTTGGCAAGTAGGCTTTTTTCCTAAAGGTGTGATGATGTATTGTTATTAAATATACAAGCAACCATACATAATATTCGTACTTCAAAGGGCAACTTTATGGTCATTTATATACTTTGCTCTGATTAACCATAAGTAAATATTTTCCTTCCCAAAAGCCAAATAAGGAATACCAAAATATAATACAGTAAGTAACTGAGTGTGAAATGATATCTTGAAACTGCTAAATAATACATATCTGAATACACTTATAGAGATTTACCTGCATGAACTTTGTTTTAATTATGTGTATTATAAATGTGCTCTGTTATAATTAGAAAATCTAACAAAACATAGTTATTGTAAAAGAAGTTAATGTTTTAACATGGCTTACAGGCAATGTAAATATTCCTTGATCTAGTCTTCTTTTCTCTTTCTTATTCCATCGCTTAGGGTAGGAAATAGCAGGAGTTAGGACACATGAAGGTCAGGTATTGTTTAGGGAAGTGGAATGAGGTTTCTGTAAATTACACAGGAAGTGAAGACTCTCATGTCATTTAAAGGGACCTTAGAGCAGAGATGGGCAAACTTTTGAGATAGAAGAGCCAATCCTGTCCCTCACAGCAATTTAAAAATTATTCAAGAGCCGTAAAACAAATGAAATCACCATTATGTGAATAATATCCTTTAAAAATTTTATAAATGAAACTATGATAGTTTTATTTTCATTTTCAATTTTCCTTCAGAGCCACATGTACGTACTCGAAGAGCCGCACGTGGCTCGCGAGCCGCAGTTTGCCGACCCCTGCCTTAGACGACATCTCTTTAACTGTCTTCATTGTAGAGATTGGTGAACTGAGGCCTACAGACATTAAATACTGTACACCTAAGTAAAGCTGGAACTTGAACCTAGGTCTTCAGCAGCATCTGAGGCCAGCACCCTTTCTGTAATCCTACAATGCCTTCCATGCAGATGAAAAATACCAATTTTGGCATTGCCACCAATGTGCTGGGTGAGCTCAGTCAAGTTCCATAATTCTTTTCCTGAACCTTTCAGAAAAAAAAGAGCACTTCCAAAGAAGTTTGATTCACCAATTCACTTGACTGGTGAATTTGACCCTGCTGTGACCAAGCGATGAGAAACACTCTATCCATCAACTTGGTAGTTGGCCCAGAGAATCCAGGGCTTCACTCATATATTTTATTTACTGTCCTCTGCTGTCTGAAAGTACTGAAACCACAGTATGAAATGTACTGTGTATATAGCTAGCTTCACATTTTTGGGTAAAATTAGTTTTGTTCATATTTGGTTTTGCTAGATTGATAGTAGCAAAACTGGCAAGAGGTAATGAGACCTTCCACAAAACAGATCTTTACCAGGACATAATAAATGATGGAGGCTCACCTCATCTACAGTGATTGTAGCATTCAACCCCAGAAACCCCAAAGGAACCAGGTGATTCAAGGACACAGAAATGCTGAGGCCCAGCAACCTCATCCATTTCTGTAGGCATAACACTCCTTCCATCCTTTCAGTCTTCTAAGTAGCTGGGGACTGGAGACCCTGTTTAGGTTGTCTTCAGGAAAGTGGGTGTATAAAGCAAGTACTTCAACAACTGTAGGGACAGGACAAAAGTGATTGTTTCCTTCACTTTACGGATATGATGTTTTTGCAAGATGGTGAAAAAAATGAATATTAGATCAGTCTTGAAAAGAATATCGTGGCTCTTGATGTATTTCTGGGAAGGAACAGTTTTGCAGTGAGCATCTCAAGTTGATGATATTAATCTTTCTGACCCATAGATTTGTGTGACATAAGTAAACCCTTGGATATTTTTCTTGATTAGTTTTTCAACAATAAAATGTTTCAAATAACCACAAAAGCACAGACATAATATAATCAACAACTATTATATTTGACACATCTCAACATTTTGCTATATACCTTTCTTTTAAATGTTTTATTTTATGGATAACTGAACTGATTATAGATTTCAAGTCACCTTGTTACTCTTTCTTGATCTAATTTCCATGTCTTAGTCCTCAGAGGAGCAGTATCGGGTGTATTTTTTTGCTATTCGAACATATTTGCTTATCCATAAGCAATGTATACTATTGTCTCAAGTAGTTTTAAACTTCACATAAATGGTATCATACTGTATGTACCATTTTCCAACTTGACTTTTTCATTTAACATTATGTTTTAAAACATATAGATACATATAACTCTGATTTATTTTAACTAATGCACTTACTCCAGTATGTGAAAATACTATGATTTATCTATTCTCCTATTGAATATTAGGATATTCCTGGGTTTTTTGCTATTAAAATCAATGCTGTAATGAGTTTCTTTATATATGTCTTCTTGTACAGCTGTGTGAGATAGCCCATAAGGATAAATATCTAGAAGTACAATTGCTGATTGATTATAAGGGCAAATGAATCTTGAGCTTTACTGGATACTAAATCGATTAGCCAAGTGATTGTACCAATTTGTATTTCCATTAGCAGTATGTGAAGTTCTTGTATTCCACATTCTTGCCAATATACTGCCGAAGCAGTGTTGTCAAACTGTTAGATTTTTGTTAATTTGATGGTTATGAAATGGTATTTTATTTTAATTTCTCTCATTATTAGTGCTATTACAAGTTTCCTGAGGCCTTATAATGCTTTTTTATGTTAAAGTATTGCATAAGTAATGTATTCATATGTTCAAAAATTAAAGCAATATTTAAAAGTACATATTGAAAGGTGCTATTTCCACCCTACCTCACTCATCACTTCACCTTGCTCTCATTTTACTGTTTTCTTGTATATCCTTTCAATGTTTTTATGCAAATAGCTGCAAACATGTATACATATTCTTATATTGCCCCCATATACTCAACTAACATACTATGTAAATTGTTATAAACTTTGCTTTTTCTACATGTGTCCTGGAGATCTTTCCATAGCTCAGTATACTTTTTCATACAGCACAGGTTATTTAGCTGGCCGCCTCTTAATGGGTACTTTGGCTGTTTCCACTCTATTGTTATTAAGACAATGCTGTAATGAATACCCTTGATCTTCTTCTGAGTCATCTACAGGATAAATTCCTAGAAGTGGGCCAGATGAATATAGTTTTATAATTTTGATAGGTATTTTGATCTGGGTCACCAAATTCAGTCCATGGATTGGGGAAGAATGGTACCGTTTTTCATTCCCACAGTAGTGTATTGAGAGTGCCTTCTCCCCAGTCTTGACAACAAATTATGTTCTCAAACTTGTGTTTTGTTTTGCCAATCTAATGGGGGGAAATGCTATATAAATACATCTTCAATTGTATTTCTTTTTATTATGAGTGAACTTGAGCATCTGTTAATGCATATAGGGGACCTTTGTATTTCTTTTTTTGCAACTCTGTCCCATTCTTCTATTGGATTGTCTTATTGGTCTCTAAGAGCTATTTATATATTTGGGTATTTAATTCCTTTGTCTCAGATACAAGTTGCAAATATCTTACCCAGTTTTTCTTTTGTTTTTGCTTATGAATTTTTGTATCATGAGGAATTTCTTTTTTTATTTTTATGTAGTCGCTTTTCTTAATATTTTTTAGAGGGATCTGGATTTTGAGTCACAGTTAGAGAATTTTCCTTTTATGTAAAAGTTTTCCTGTCTATTGTTCTTCTTTTGTGGTTTCATATTGAACATTTAAATATTTAACTCATCTCGCTTTTATTCTGATGTTGTTTTTCCATATGGCTACCAAGTTGTTCCAATAGCACTTTTTTTTAAAAGAGAAAGTTCATCATTACACAGTGATTTGAGATGCTGCCTTTATAATATAATAAATTCCAATATGTTTTTGGGTCTGTTTTGAACTTTTATTTCATTCCACTCATTGATCTGTCTCTTTATGCTGTTTTAATTATGAGACTTTATACCATGTTTTAATTCTAGTAGTTCTGATTTTATTGAGTTTTGTTTTTAAAAAATATGTGTTTGGGGTTTTGTTAGATTCTTTTTCAGCATTGGTGGAGAAGATCATATAATTTTCCCCCTTACATTTATTCTGTATTAATTGATAGTCTAATAGTGAGCCATCTTTCATTTCTGAAATAAGCTCCACTTGGTTGCACAGTATCATTCTTTTAATGTGCTGATAAGTTATGATTGCTAATTTTTTATTTAGGATTTTGCATTGATATTTAGAAGCATAATAAGCCTACATATTGGCCTATTTGTTTTATCTCTGTCAGGTTATAATAACAATGTTACACTGAAAATGCAGTGTTGGAAATTAAGAACTAATTGTGTTAGTTTAACAGTAGAATGGAGACTGCAGAAGACAGGATTAGTGAACCTGAAGACAGTTCAATAGAAAATACCCAAACTGAAGCACAGAGAGAAGCAAAGAAGAATGGGGGGAAAAAAGAAGAGAGAGCAAAGCCATGTGAATATGAGACACAGTTTAAAGGTCAACATATATGTAATTGGAGTCTTAGAAATAGAGGAAAGAATGGGGTAAAAAATATTTCAAGAGATAGTGTCTGAGAATTTTTCAGAAATGATGAATGATATTAATCCAGGGTTCACAAAGCTCAGCAAATCCTTGGTGGTAGAAATGCTGAAAACCAAAGCAAAAAGAATATTATAAAACTAGTCAGAGGAAAAAGACACATTACCTTAAAAGGCACACTAATAATACTGATGGCAAACTTTTCAGCTGAAATTATGGAAGGCAGAAGATAATAAAATGGAATTAGTCAAGTGTTGGGGGGGGGTGCTAATTTAGAATCCTTTATCCATTGAAAATATCCATAAACCTTAGGACAAAATAAAGACATTTTTAGATTAAAAAAAAAAGCTAAAACATTATAGAATTCTTTATTGGCATTGTTTTCCTTTATATTGAAGAAGCTATTTCATTGTGTTTTAGTTTCCATTGTTTCAGTTGAAAAGTTAACTGTAATTCTAACCATGAGTTCTTTGAAGATAATGTTTTTTTCCCTCTGGCCACTTTTAGGATTTTCTTTGTCTTTGATTTTCTTTAGTTTCAATGCAATATATTTATATATGAATTTCTTTTAATTTATCCTACTTGGTATTCATTGGGTTTTTAGAATTGTGAGCTGATGCCTTTAATCAATCCTAGAAAACTCTTAATCATCATTTCTTGAAATGTTATCTTTGCTTCATTAGCTCTTTCCTCTGCTGAGCTTCCAAATGAACACTTTTACACCATTTCACTCCATCTGCCTAGTCTTTTACCCATTCATTGTGCATTTCCCATGTATTTTTCATTTCTTCATATTGCTTTTTTGTATTTTCTGAGCCATCTTTAAAATTAATAAAATTCTCTTATTAAGCATATTCTTAGAGTTTTTAAAGTTTAGGTTATTTTATTTCTACAAGAGCCTAGAGTGTGGTTCTTTTTCAAATTTTCTAGTTTTTTGTTTTTTTTTAAATTTCCTATTCCCTGAATATAGTCAAGCTCATCCTTTGTGTCTTTAAATTACTAAGCATAGTTGTTTTATAGTCTTTATGTGATGTGTCTAGTATCTGATTCTTTGTGGATCTGTTTCTGTTTTTTTGTATTTGTAGGTTCTCACTTATGGAATTTTGTTTCCTTGCAGGCCTCGTTCTGTTTGGCAATGTGTGTGGTTTTTTAATTTTTACTTTATTATTTTTTTTAATGTTGAAAAATTTGAAACTTTGGATGCAGGTATCTATCTCCAGAGAGAAGTGAATTGCTTCTTCCAGGTTCCTGAGGGTGAAGCTAGTACATGACTACTAAATTCAAGGCTTGATGTTCTCTGCAAGACATAGACAAATCCAGTATAATATTTAACTCTGAACTAGGGCCAGTCTACTTCTAGTTCACCCTCATCTTGAGGGTATAGTCCTTTGAGGACTTACTGTGGGGAGAGTCGTCTCCTCTTCCTCCTCCTCTTTTTTTTTTTTTACTTAAGCTCCCCCTTATGTAGGCTTAGGTCTTTGATTTCTATCACTCCTGCCCTCACAAGAATGATAGCTCAAAATTGCCAAGAGTAGCATGTCCTCAGGCCAAACTTTCTTCCATGCTTATTTATCTCTTTGGGTCCTGTTTTTCCTTTAATTTTGGCCTGGTAGTTTCTTACCATCATGATGGCTCTCAAGTGCCTTTAAGAAGATGTTTATTCATATTTATTTCAGATCTTTAAGTTATATCTAGCAGGAAAGTCATTTAGCTTAACCTAGCTTATTGTTGCTAAAAAAAAGAAAATCTCCCATGTCTCATTTTAAGTTGTGCATTGAACCAGACCTACTTATGGTTGCTTTAGTTTCATTAAGAAAAGAAACCACTTTTGAAGGGAAGGTGGAAGTTGAGGTGAAATGTAATTTTAAAAAATCTGAACTTATATTTGAAAGCTATAAAGAAAATAATTACAAGTAGAATGCATAAAGACTTAAGAACATTTATTCATAAAGAAGTCATAAAGAAATTAAAAAGTCTAACAGACAAAAAAATTGCAACATATATGACAAAGAGCAAATTTTTTATTATTAAAAAGGTGTAGCAAATCAATAAGCAAAAGGTGAACTTCTCAAAAGGAAGATGACCAAGGCTATAATATGCATCTCACAGGAAGGAAGGAAGGAAGGAAGGAAGGAAGGAAGGGAGGGAGGGAGGGAGGGAGGAAGAAAGAAATATATATATACCAATTAATACATGAAAATATATTCAATATCATCCATAATTAAGAATATGCAAATTATAGCAACAATGAGGTTTTACTCATCAGAAAGTTTAAAAGTTGACAAGAGTGCATACCTTTATTTGGGATGGGAGTACATGAAAATATTAACAGCTCTTACCTCTAAAAAGCAGGCCTATGATTGAGTGAAGAGGAGGAAGACATTTTATTTTCATGATATACACTTTTATAGTACTTGAAATTTTTACTTTATGCGTACACATTTTTTAATAAAAATTTTAAATTTTAGAGTCAATTGCCTAAATGGTTACTTTTCCTTTAAGATTTGGGGAAAGTTTTGCTGTGTTAAAAATGATAGGCCTAAAGAACATTTACAATGTATATTGTCAATTTACTAACTGGCTGCTTGGTTCATACAACAGGAAATGGAGCAGAAATGTTTGTTAGAAAAATAAGGTGCAAATGATTATGCCTTTTGGGTGCTGATTAAAACTTTAGCAGCACAGATCAACAGAACATTGATGGTATTTAACTATTTTCTTTTTCTGTGCACTTCCTGTGACATTGCAGAGATCAGATCTAGTTTGTAGGTTTTTGTTTTCTTGGAAGCAGGGCCCTCATCTATGCACCTAGAATTAAGGCCATTGGTGCATCTTGAATCAAGTCCGGGAGTTAAATTACTATGCTAAATAAAAGTACTCTTTTAACATTTACAAATTTTAAATTATAAACATAACTTTTGTGTTTCTATTTTTGTAGTGTGTGTGTGTGTGTGTGTGTGTGTGTGTGTGTGTTTCATTTTTGTTTTGTTTTAATTGTTGTTGTTTAGGAATGTGGTTTCTTTTAAATCGCCTGTTTTCTATTAATGAAGTTATTGAACTTTCCTGATCCCCTTTGATTGGACTTAGTGCCTCTCATGCTGAGCAGCTCTTCCCAGTTATACTTGGTACAGTTAATTTAAGAATCAGAAATCCAACTCATGCTTGAGATAGAGATGAGGCATATGGTTATAATTCTAGAACTCAGGTGCCCTCATGGTTAGACTGTAGAATTTAAAAAACTATTACAAGGAAGAAAAAGTCTTGTAGCACCCACCACAACAATTTATATTTATATATTTTTTACAATGACAAAGCAAGATAATTGGCTTCTCTATAATTGCACCAAACATAGTATTTAAGTTTTCTGATCATGTCTGACCTCTAGATTGATGGGAGTGGGCGGGTGGGGGGGGTTGGTGGAGAAGAATGAAATGCGTAACGCTTATACAATATTCCCTAACTTAATCTTATGGGGGGGGAAAAAAGCTAGGTAGCATCATTCTAGAATAAATCTCAAAGTGTGTGTCTACTTTTTAAATTTCTAGGTGAGAAAGTGTTTGTATCTCTGTATGGAGCTGCCATAGACATGAATATAAGGCTGGACAAGAATTCCCTGGTCATCGAGAAAACCTACATATCTCTGGCCAATCAGCGAACTGTAACTATTTACAACCGCAGTGACATCATTGCCCATTTCCAGTGGAAGATATTTGCTGCCCAGGGAGAGGAAGACAGAGAAAAGGACAGGTTTGTAAGAAAAATCACCTATATGCTGTCATGTGAGGGAACATAAAGCTCAGTTATTATGAAAAATCAATGACTTTTGTGGTAAGTTTTTAACCAACTCAACAATGTGAAATTTTTATAGCTTGGTTCCTGTGTGTGGTGTTCTTTTTTTCATTTAAGAACTTGATTTGAGCTACATGGAACACAATGTTGTCCATTTTCAGTTAATTTTAACCTGGTTATAAGTAATCGGTAGCTGAACTACTGGATTTTAAACACCAAATACATCATTCTTCACTATTTTCCCAAAACTAATCTACATCTGTAGTTTATTTCATAACTCTAACCACATTGATCAGATTTCATAGGGATTCTATAAATCTCTTTTGGGTTGGGATCAATGTGGAATTTTTTTTTTCAGTGAAAAGATATTTCCAGAAAATAAGAAGAATGAGGGGAAAAAAGGGCTTACATATAATTGCTTTTATAGTCTCAGTTTTAGTAGCATTGCTGAATCCCTGCTAACCATATAATTTACTAATGATTTCTTATTGGTATCTTTAATCTTCTGCTTTTTAAAGTGATACTTCAGGCAGTGGAGAAAATGAATAAAACGGAAACCCAAACTCTTTTAACTAATCTCTTCACCATTGAATTTTGAATATTTCTTTTTACTGAATCTCCCCTTGCCTCTTTTAAACTCCTATCCTCCCTAAATTATCACTTTTGCTGCTTTCACTGGAATTTATTTCTGCCTTTTTTATTTGCCTCCTCAATTTCATTAAAGATTAGCCCTGGGAAGCTTCAAAGCTTTGTTTAAAGCCAAGTTAGTATGTGATAAAAATAAAAGTCTTAGGTCCATGGAAACCAGGCAGAAAGCTCCCACTGTGCTGCCCCTAATTGAATCAGAAGGAGCTGTGGCAGTGACAGGGCACAGTGGACCAGAAGCTTCATCATGCAGACAATGAGCTTTAATCACTGGATTGCCACTGTGCTGTCTTTAAAAAGTGAGACAAGAAAAGTCTTTGCTGCCTAAAAACTTTAGTTTGCCTCATAGTATAGAAATACCCATAGTTTAAAAAGGCAAGAGGAAATGGCTTCCACCCCCCGCCCCCTCCGCTTCATTTGTCCCGATTCTCCAGTCACTGTGTGTATCAACAATCAGAATGGTCCACGCAGGTTTAAAGATAAAATTGGAGATCAGGTACCAACAAAGGAGCCGCAGTAAGCACAATGTTTAAATATCCTGCTTGCCCTGTAGGCATAATGTTCTGAGGAGAATGAATACAACTGTCAGAGGGAAAGTCAGCTTTAATTTCAACTATGTCTGTGTGTTTGACTGTATGTATAGGATGTGATCGATGCCATGCCTGTGTCCAAAAAGTATTTAAGGAAGTTAATTTCAACAGTGAAACTCAAGAAAAATTCAAACCAATTGCTATCAGGGATGCTAAGGTATAGAGAATATAATCTCAACCACACGTAGATGGCTATTTCTTTTCCCATCCACTCTACCTCCCCCAACACTCACATCCTTATCTTTTAAAAATTATCCTTGTTGAGTCTTATTCCTTCTCTCTTGTATTGTCTTTCTTTCACTATCTGCCTTGCTCTTTCTATTAGTTCCTCTAGCAACATTTTTGTAGCAAGGGAATACTATGGGATAGCATTTCCATAACTATGATTGGAAGCCTAATTTTATCATCCAGGATCATGCCCCTCCCTTAAATAATGAACTTGAAAAGTGGTTTCAGATGGCTAAATAAGAATACCTCCATTTTCACTTTGGGTGACACGTAGCAACATAACTCATGTTTCTCCAAACTGGATTGGTTGATCTAAGTGAAGAGTTTATTGGCTGTGATGCTCTCCTTCCTCTGGCCCTTCCCCTGGCCCCTCCCCCTCCCTTTCTCTGTGCAGTAACTTCTAGAATCCTCAATGGGACCTCCACATAGTGGTCAGCATGGATTTATTCCACAACATTTAGGTGTAGGAAATGACATGTTTCTCTAGATAGGTCAATTTTAATTGGGCTTTGAGCCTGCCACCCAGGTAGTAATACATTTAATCTTATTGTGTTTGGGGGGCCTCTCGCTACCCTAGGGTAATACAAGGATCTGAAGACCTGAGTGGTATTGGTAAACGGGAAGAGAGCCTCTAGTCCTCAGTTTATAAGAGTTGCTCAGTGTCCAGGATCACATAGTCCATTTGAAGGTGGATGGCTCTATCTTTTCCATGCCAAGTGTGGATATGGGAGTATTTCTCCTAGCTAGGAAGTCCATGGCTTTTATATTTTACTCTCCTCAGCATCCAGTTACCACCTCTTGGGGCTGCTGCAAAGGAGCAGGGTCTCTAGCAACTGGTTAATCGCTACTGTGCCTGAAACACAAGTCTTCCCCACTGAACTGTACTTGAGGCCTGAAGACAGTGGGCCTTGGTGGCTACCAGACCATTTGGAAAATAGGTTACCTTCCTGGTTTGACTTAGAGAGATGGCTGGTGTGTGGTTACACTCTCTGATGAGAGGTGCCCTCATCTGTAGAACAGGACCACCTCTGAAGCAGGAGACCATAGGTATCAGCAGGACAAATGGCCCAACAATGACTGGGGTACCTAGAATCCCTTGGTGGAGTCAGCCCAGCTTCAAGGTGTTGTTGCATGTTCCTTTCTTAGACCCGGAGCCATGATTCTAGTTCTCCATCTGGTACCTGCCTCCCCATCCACCCCCGCCCCCCATGTGTATTATACAGCTGTTACTGGTTCCAGAGTCTCAACAGTGTGGGAGAAGAGCAGCATTTGGGAATTTTTGTTTTGTTGTCTTTTGTTTCTTGGTGCAAGGATTGAGTTAATCATACTCCTCAATTCAAGGAGCATTATCATCCTTGGTCCATACAAGGCATTTTATCCCCACACCCCACTCCTGTTAACCTGCGAAATAAATGTAATGTTTATGATTCCCATCATTTGTTTAATGAATCCTTAAATCTCTTACATCAAATTTACCCACATTTTTTTTGGTATCATTGCTGGCACTTTGATGAACACCTTTGTAGCTGTGTTTTAATTTACTCCCATGGCTGTTTCTTTAGGATTTATTCCTAAAGATAGGTATCATAAATTCCACTCGCAGGAATTAATGGTTTCCTTCCTTTCTATGGACTGAGCTCTCGTTAATTTGTGCTGCTCTGCCCAGCAGTATAAAAGGACTGCTGCTCTCGTTACCTTGGACACTGCTTCCCAAATAGCAATAAAAAGGAAGCACAGAACGCTTTCTTCCTTGGAACCAGAATACACTGGATCTATTTCTTCGATGTCTTTATGCTATGTGGCCAAAGGAACCTGAATACTAAGGTTATTAAAAAAGAGTTATACGACATTGCTGAGCATATGGTTTGTGTGAAGTCATTTAGAAAATGTTGGGCCTGGGACAGGAATTCAGTGACCCTAGGCCCTCACTGAGAGAACTAAATAATTTGTCTCTCATCATTGGTAATACGGGTAAAATGCTGGTTAAATGGCCATATGACCCCTGAGGAGATAAAATTCGGTCTTCAAAATTCAGATGGAGTAACTGGTACAAGGAGTAATGTGAACACGCTTTCGATGAGGGCGGTGAGTAGAGGGGCTGGGGATAAGCTTTTCTTGATTATCACGGGGGATATGAAGAGCTAGCAAGGGAAAAAAAGAGGTGGCTTTGGTGTAGTTTGAGCACTGTAGAAGCCTGACAGCTTGGCAATTGCCTGTGGTTGACACGGAGAAAAACTGGTGTTTATTGAGCACCTGCTTTGTCCCAGGAATGGCACCAGGTCCGTGATCACATTTAATCCTCAGTACATCTTCATGACGGAGGAACTCCTATTATTTCTATTTTACAGGTGAAGACACTGAGGCTTAGAGGAAATGGGTAACTCCCAAAGTCAAAGAGCTAGTAAATAGATAGTAGAATCACTTTCTAAACCTAGTCCTTGCTGGTTCTAGATTTCTGTTCTTCAGGTAACTTAACAGCTAAGAAAAAATTAAGCTAAGCAAGTTTAAAGGAAACAAAATTGTCCTTGACGTATGAGAGGCAGGGTAGATGTTAAGTATTTGGAAAGCAATCTGGAAACACAATTACCTAAAATGAAATATTTGTCCAAATATTCATAAGGGCTCAGGAGTAAGCAAAGACATTGAAGAGGACAGGAAGCCCAGGAGGACTTCTTGAAGGAAGTGACCAAAGGGGAAATTGAGTCTCTTGAGAAGTTCAAGTACCAGATCACTCAGCTAGCATGTTACAGACTCAGGGCCAGGAGGGGCGAGCCCTGGGTGATGGGGGAAACTGTTGCCAGGACGGTGGACTGCCTGCAGGGGAGCCCTTTTTACTGTTCTTCATGGGAGTACCAAAATGAATCTCTATTTCCTGCTTTTCTTTAGGGTCTGTGAGCATCTGATCAAAGAGGAAAAGAATGAGACCGATGAGTTTCTTGAAGAGTGTGTTATTGATCCTTCCCTCCGAGAACGTCTCTCCATTCTCTCCCGCAGCTTTGAGAATCAGAGAAGGCTGATTCAGGCAAACGTCGTGCTCTCCTTGAATAACATTTTCACCGTTGAGCCCCTGGTGAGCACATACGTACAGCCTGACCATGCAGTAAACAGAAGTGGGAGTGCAGGGCTTGTTTTGGTGAGAGTATTCACTCTGGGATGGACATAGTGAGTTCTGAGAGCGTAAAGATGCCATCTTTAAAGAGCCTCATCATCAGTATGAGACAGTGAATGAAGGTTAATGGTAAGACTGCTCATAGGTTATGTTTATAGGCCACACTCTCTATGCACCAGTCACGGTTAAACACTTTGTATGCATTACCCAATTTATCTCATGTGTATATATATTATCGGTTATAAGCAGTCCCCTATTCTATAGATGAGGAAGTTGAGACTTAGAGAAATTTGATAACTTACTCAAGGCTAAACAGTCAGTAGTTAGAAAGTTATCCTTGATGAGCCTGACTCTAGAGCAGGGTTTCTCAACCTCTGCATTATTGACACTGGGGGCTGGATAATTCTTTGTCCTGTACACTATAGGAGATTTGGTAGCATCCTGAGCTTAATCTACCAGATGCTAGTTGTGACAATCAAAACTGTCTCTGGACATTGCCACATGTCCCCTGGTGGGCAAAATAAATACTCATTGACTGCATGTTCTGTGAGTACCAGGCCCCAATGAACAAAGCAGACATAGTCCTCAACCTCACTGTCTATCTAATGAAAGTGGAACCCGAGTTAGAACAGGACCTGATTCCACAGAGCAAACTTTTGACTACTCTGCCCCACTATCTCAAAGTAGCTAGCATCTTCTGTATTTACTATGTGCTAGGCACAGTTTGTTACCTCACTTAGCAAGCATGGAGTGACATGAGGATACGGAAAGCAATAGGAGCTGAGAAAGCCCAGCAGCTACGAGTAGTTAGAGCTGCTGGGCTGTTACCATTCAAACCAGTTGGAGTGAAGATATGGGGACAAGGGCATATTAGAATACAAGGTCACTTGTGGGAAATGCCACTGACTTGTGTAGATCTGTTTTTCTTATGTCTGCACCTCCAAGTTGTTATTAAAGGATATAGCGTAGAAAAGGGATTCCCTGGATAAATAAGTGTCAGAAACACTGTGTTCAAGATGGTCTGAAATTTGCTGCAAGGCTTCTAAAAGTCCTTAATATGATGTGTACATCTCTGAGAGGGAGCCTGCCACTTGGAGATCTTTTGTGGGACTGTTGTTTTGTGGGCCCTTCTGTGGGAATCACTGGGGAAGACAGTCAGTACAATAGTTCAGAGACTGAGGTGATGGTCATAGACTAAGAAGTTCGAGAAGGTTTCTTGAGCGCCAAAGCCTTGAGTTGGGTCTGGCAGTACGGGACTTTTGGAAAACAAAATTGGAGACCTGCACGGCATGCCTCATTCAAGGCTCCAAGGATGGATCAGTTTGTTTGAATAAAGGGTTCATGTAGGGAAGTTGGAGAAGTGGGCTGAGGATGAATCTTCTCTCACATCAGAAGACCATCCAGGGCTCAGCTGAGTAAAGGGATCTTCAGATATGATGGCTTAGACCAGCAAGAGGTTAAATCAAGATGCACATGTAGCCTTAGAAGGACAGGAAAGATACCAGTTAAAATAAGTCAAGCCCAAAGATGTTGAAAAGATCAGGAAGGCGTTACAAGTGCAAGGAAGCAAATGGCTGAGTGGGGCGGAGGCAGGGAGGACTCATCCGTCATGGCAATCTTAGACATGCCGGTAAGGTCCAGCGTGCAGACAGTTCAAGATTCCTCACAGCTGGCTCTGGAGATCCAGGCTGATGACTGCTGCGCTGTTTCTCATATCCTCTGGGAGTGAATGACTTAGAGATGGCAAATACTGGGGATCAGGAGGAGCTGGGAGGCCCACAGGCAAGTCTTGTACATTTCCAGTCCAGAAGTAGAAAGACTAGTGTTACCTCAGGTTTTCTTCTCCTCATGCTCTCTTCCACAACCTGAAGCTTCTTGATAGAGATAAATGTATATGAAAATAAAGCAATGAATATGATTGCTTTTGAATTCTAGCTAGGAACTGAATTGGGCATTCTTATCATAAGGCATCTTCTCACCATTAGGAAGAAAAATATATTTTAAAACAGTGATACACAGAATTGGTATCTCTTAAATAAATGAGACAAATTTTGTTTCATATTGTGTGAAAAAAATCACAGAAATAGGAGCGGGATAGTATTCACTTAGAGTATAAGTGACGTTTGTAGTACCTGTAATGATTTTGTCTTTTCTGTACACTGTTCAGGTTTTCTTCTCATAATAGTATTCATTAGCTGATTCTTGACAAGTTTTGCAAAATGAAAATGAAGGCATGAAGCTTTCCTAGTGTCTTCCTAAAGTTATTCTGGTCAAAACAGCAGAGCTCAGTGTCAGTTATAGATAGTGAATTATTTATTGATGTTAAATCTTCCCCCTCCCCTCCAACTTAAAGATCCTGATAGTTTTTAGAAATACAGTTGTTAGGAGTGTAATATAATTTTACCTTGTAAATTACTTTCAAAGGCATTTTATGGGAAAATTCTGCCATTTCATTAGCTTCTTGACCCAAATGTGAACTATGGGTATTTTCCATTGTTGAGATTTTTGTTTTCTGGGACAGGTAAATAAATGCTCGAGTAGTTTTGAGTCAGAGAGTTGGGAGAGGATTTATAGAAGAGATGAGAGCTGAACTGTACATTAATTAAATGGAAAGGGAGGAGAATGTTTTTAGCTGGAGAAATTATGAAAACAAACGCAAAAGGGAAACTGTTAGTTTTATGGCATATTATATAACAATAGAATTACTGGTTTTTCTGAAACAGGCAGTCATGGAGAATGTAACAAATAAGACTGGGAAGGCGAGGAGAGGCAACCTGGGCTGCCCGGTCAACCTGTTGTGCTCTAGCCTACAGGCTATTGTCTCCCACAATGCATTTCTGCAAACACTGGACCTGAGGGGCGGTAACGTGTGTTCCTTGGCAAAAGGAAGTTCTATGGTCAAATAAGTTTGGGAAATACTGGCTCAAGAGAAGATCATTCTCCAAGTGGTAGAGTGCAAGCACCGTCTCTCCATGGCCACAGACCCCTTTCCCACACAGTATGCCAAGGGTATCTGAGACTCACGGGAGTGCTCAGAGCAGGAGCTTGGTGTGTTCAAGGGGTTTTAGAAATATTACCCTGGCAGCCATGTGTGCATCAAACCAGAGGAGGGTGGATAGAAAGTGGGAGGGTGGGTTAAGGTCAGGCAGGGGAAATGTGCTTCTGCAGGAAGGGTCAGGGAGACTGGGCATCTGTGCAGGCAAGTTCAGGGTGATGTGTAAGGGTGACGCTGATCTGGATGGTCGGCCTGGTGATGGTCAGAAAGCAAAGGAAACGGCAGATGTGAGAGATGTTCATAAGAAAGGCAATAAAGTGCTTTTTAATTGACTGGTCATTGAGGGTGAGACATGGTAAGGAATCATGTGTCTCCTCAGAACCTGAACTAGAGTGGCTGGGAGAGTTATGATGCGTTTGATAGAAATTAGCAAGCCAGGAGTTCCGAGTTTAACTCCTAGCTTTGCCAGTAACAAATGTGACCTTAAACAAGCCATTTGATCTCTCTTGGCTTTGGTTGCCTTGTACACAAAATAAGGATTTTTTTTTTTAAGGATGGGACACTTGGATCCTTTTTGACTCATAAGTTATGATTCTCCAGTTTGGGAACAGACTCCAGGCTCCTTAAGGTTAAGGAGTACATTGTCCTCTGCTCCAGGCCTATCACAGTGCCATTTAATGGAGGGAGGGACAGAGAGCAGTTAATGATGATGAGTTCGTTTCTAAACATGTTGAAGTTGAGATGATAATAGATGTCCAGAAAATTTTGGAAATGTAGTAATAAACTTGTGGGAGGGCAATTAGGACTGGAGGTAAGATATGTGAAAATCTTATAGAGGTCCTCACTGAAGGCATGAAAAACCGATGGAAATTCGAAGAGCAGAGCAAAGACGGAAAATCACAGAGGGCCCAAGACAGCCCCCAGGTGCTCACCTTTAAAGACCCTGAAAATCTAGGGTGAATTCACAGAGAAGGATGGCTAAGAGGCGGACTAGCCAGCTCAGAGCTCACCCGCCTATCTTCCATGTCTTTCTACGCTTTATGGTTGGTTCATCACCATTTTCTACTGAAAGTCTCTTCTGAATCTTGCTCAGGTGTTATATCAGTTATGCCAAAGCCACTATTTAATTTCTGACAGTTGAGCTATGCCTCAGCAGTTAGTGTTTTTTTTTTATTAGAGTGTGATTCCTTTTAATTAGCTTCTTGGTGATATGAGTTGAGTTCACAGTAGAAGCAGAGAAGATTAAAACCACACAGTGTCACCTACTGATCTAACAATCAATTTCTAATTGATATCCTATTCAAAAGATAAAAATAAAATAAAAGGTTGAACTAGGGGCTTAGAGACCACCTTGTGTTTTGATGAGCTTATCAGCCTCTGTGTCCACTGAGCAAGGTCATTGTCTTCAAATGAGGCAAACTTAAAAAGGAAAAAAAACTTTACCTTAGTGTCTGAAAAGAAAGAAGAAATGATATGCTTATTTTCTCAGGCCTATGTCTCTATATTTTGGTTATTCAAACGAGCCAGCTAAAACCTTATTGTGTCTCTGCATATTGTGTGCCTTATGGGAATATCATCATATTTTGGAGGTTCTTTCAATTTAAAGCAAGTAGATTCGAGATCAAGAGTCCAGTCACTGTCCCTAAGAAGCCCAGAGGTGGTGATGGGTTTGAATTTATTAATCAAATTTTATTAATATAATCACGTGAGAAGTAATTTGACTCAATGCTCTAGGAATGACTGACCAAAACTCTAGAACTAAAAGTTCTTTCTCTGTTCTACAACCTGTTCACCACTTGGCCCGTGGTTCATCCCATTTTCTTGGCCCACTTTTTCTCATCATGTTCATTGTATAATGTTGCCATGGGATCTGTTTTTTGAACCTTGAGGAGTTGTGTTGGGTGTCGAGTAGTGAAGTGGTTGCAGAGTGCAAAGGTGGGAACTTTTGAGAGATCCAGGAGGTGTTCATTCTCCATGAAAGGTGTCAGACAAGGACCCAGAATGACCACAGGGAGAAGGCAGCCCTGGGTAGACACAGGACAGAGGTCTGGAAGGATTTTTTTTTTAGCTTTAATAATTTATTGGTATTCTAATAGTAACCATAGCTACTGCTCTGGTCATTAAAGCATGTGGTGTTTACTACTATTTGTCAAGCTCCTCGTGTCGATTCTTTTGATAACGTCTTGCAGTATTAATGTAACTAGCCCGAATTTTTCCATTTATTCCTTACCTAGGGAAGGTACTGGGTTCTGTAGAATGCTGATTATTTCTCAAGCCACCTGTTTCTGTGTAGTTTTTTTCCTCTTTGAGCAAGACTTGTAAAATTGAGTCTATTATGCATGTTTTGTGCCTTCCAGAAAAGCAAGTGGAATTGACTACTTTCAGAAATATAATATTCTATTTTACTAGATGGACTCTGACTGTACCGAATTTTGACAGTCTCATTTTGTTATATCCTCTTCTGAGGTCTCTTGGGGACCCTGAGTGAGAGAGATTCAAAAACAGAAAATACAATTCTGAGAATTGAGAGGCAGAAGAACGTCCCAGGGCAAAAAGAGGGAATTAAGCTTTTGATTTCCATGGGCATCTAGGACCCCTCTGAGAAATCACAGCACAGATGTGCTGGCCTTATTTCTGAGCTCTGGTACTGCTGGCTCAGGTCACACTTTTAAGATGCAGCAATTTTCTGAATATTGAACGCTTAATATTTTCTTTAAAAAAAAAAGGTCTGAGAATTTAAAGGTATTTGCCCAAACTGGTCCTAGCTGATTGACTGACATCGGCAAGCAGGGAGAACATTTCTGTTTCCGTTAGCAAGTGTCTTTTCCATAGAAGAAAAATTGATCCAGTATCCCTAGGAAAGCTTCAGCTTAATTTAACTAAGCCTTAAAAAGGGAGAGAAACTTGATAATTTCTTTATTACCATGTAAGTAATAGTAAACCATGCTTTGTTGTCACCCAAGCCTGCAGAAAACATGTGGTTCAGCAATTCAGACTTTGAAAGCACAGCTCAAATTTAGTTTACTTTATTTTTCCCAAATCTGCATAGCATGTGAGCTCAGCAGAACCAGGTTGGGTGGAAGCCCAGATGGCTACCAAAGAGGAAAGATCTAGCTTCGTACTGCAAACCCCTTTCACTTCTTGCACCATTAGCCGTGAGTCACATTGCAAACATGTGGGAGCTGACTCCTTGGAAATGGACACCAGAGAGGAGAAAGGAGGGCAGGGACAGGGATCTGCTGAGAACAAACTGTCCTTGACAAGTCACAGCTCTTCCATCAGTACCGTCTTCCCACTCTTCAGCCTCCCTTTATTATTGCTTGTCCTCTCCGATTGTTGTGCTTGGCCAAACCGTTTCCAGTTGTACTGGCACATTCACTGTTGCATTAGAGAACCAGGGTGGGTGGAAGAGGACCCAAGGAAGTCTTAGAAACAGCAAGATTCCTCATGGCTCATTAAATAAGTTGACACCCTTCCTTGCTGGAAGAGACACAGATCCATTCTCTCCAGAAAAAGGCATGAACCTCACACGTAACCCCCTCAGCTCTATACAACCCCGTTGGAATTTTCACCATATTCACCATATATGGGTTACAGTACTGTACCTGAGAAAGAACACACCTTTTGTGAAACTTCCCCTGACAGATGACCAAATCTTAAACCCCTCTCTTAGAAACTTTGCTGGTCATTCATTATTTTGAGAATCAGTGCTTTACTAAATTCAGTTTCTTGTCTGAGGACATATAATGGAGTAGAAAAGTCTCCTTGCATGCTATGTGCCAATTCAATCTTTCCTCTCAATGATAATTAGGATAATTTACCTTTGATTTTTTAGCTTCCTTTTTTCCCCCCTATTTCTCTTTGAGACAACTTGTATTTGCCCTGAGTGATGATAAAGAGAGCTCTAATTTCTCTCATTTATCTGGAAGGTTCTAGAGGAGCAATTGTGTGGGTAGTGAAACAGATTATAATTTCTAATCAGTTCTTTATTTTCCTGATTGATTGATAAAAATTTGACTTTAAGAGGATGTTTTTATTTCCCAAGAGAAATTCTTTAAATTTTCCTTAAATATGATAAGATAGCGGAAAATATTTATTTATGTACTCAAGAATATTTCCACTTTGGTAGAACATGATGGAATTCATACACATTATAACTGATCTTGAAATCACTAGTTGCTGATCTTGTTCTGAGCTAACTGGACCTGGCCCAACCAGGAGAGCTTGATAAAGATCTACGAATGCATTTTTCAAGAACTGCAAAATACTAATATTGACCGTGTCATCCAAAAGAACTTCCTGTGAGTCACCTACCATACCTGAAGATACCTGAACATATGAGCATGCAGAGGGTCCTATTGTGTTCACCAGACAGGAGCACCAGGTTGTGCTGGCTTCATCGAAGTCTGATTATCAGTTGTTGTGTTTTTAAATTTCTTCTGGCATTTTTTATAATGTGAGATTGTTGAGGCCTGACCTTTTGTTATAATTACAGTGGGGTTCGAGATGTTAAAGAAAAAAACATTATCAAAACCCAGCTCTGCCACTTACTACTGGTGTGACCTTGGGTGAGATAATTAACTTCTCTTTGCCTTGGTTTTCTCATCTTTAAAATGGGGATAATACTACTTCACAAGGTTGTAAAGATTGAACTAGATAATGATAATGTATATCAGCCAGAGAAGGGACAGTGATGGGAGAAGGGCTGTATATAGAAAGAAAGTAGAGCAGCAAGGGGTTGTGCGTGATGAGGCAGGCCGCTTTCATAGGACTGGGAGGAAAGGATGTTGATGTCAGAGCCAGGAGGGAAAATTCTGACTGTTTTGGTTTTCAGAATCTTTAGAACTAAGCAATAAAAAGAGAAATTCTTTTCAGAGAAATAAATGACATGGAAGTTAATTTCCAAAGTGTTAGAGAAGTAATATGAAATGTTTCAAAGATGTAAAAGTGAAAGTAAGGTCATTTTAGGCTGATCGTTTCTGGGATTTGCTCTCTCTGATTTGCTAGAAAATGCTATATTGAGTTCTTGCTATAAAGAAATAGAGGTTACTTAATATTTATTTTAATCACAACTGAAAAATAAGTGTCCTTGTACATGTTCCTAAGTCCTTCAAATGACCTAACATTGAAAGCATCCCTCTGTAAGAGGAAACTGAAGCACCACACTTTTTGCAGATACACATAGCCCTCCTAATGCACATTACCTGATACAAGCCCAGGAGGGTGTTTTAGAATAGGGTTGTCCTTGAATTATCTCCCTGGGCTCAATAAAGGTGCAAGTTACTAGTAAATGTCACAGACACAATAAAACAGCTACCGCCCAGGATAAGAAAGCTCGGAGCCTATAGACCCATTTGCTCAGTTTGAACCTGTGGATTCAGATTGTCTTCTCTCACCAATAGAAGGGCTTCCCTGCTGCCAGGGAGCCTCCACATCAGACAGCACTTGCATGGATCACACCCAGACATCAGCACTCCCTCCTCTGGGGAGATTCTGGTTGCCTCTCTGGAGTGTGTCCATCCCGCTGTTTTCCAGCCCACCAGTTCTGATCATCAGACTTCTTTGATGATGGGGTGTCCAAGAGTGCTTCTGGGAGAGAGTTTAAGTAGCTTAAATGTGTTGCCTTCTTGTCTGCACACAGATCCTGGATTCTCTGGCTGGGATAATGCTTTTGAAAGTGACCTGGCTCACCCCAAACCATAAAGCCCTTGAATTTGCCCACATGTACTGAGCCTACCTTACTTCCAGTGAATCATTTTGGGGGCCATTTCCTACCATTCTGGTGAGACTTTTCTAGTAGAGTTTTTCTAGGGATCCAAGGTGGTCCCTTTGGTCAGTCAGTTTAGATAGGAACAGATTACCTGTGTTCAGTCTATCCACCCAGACAGAGCAGTGTCTATAGCCGTCAGGGGAGTACACCTGTCTCAGGGGTTAGGAGGTAGCCCAGGTCTTCAGTCCTTCTGAGAGGGATACACTTGATACAGCAGTGAATGGCTGAGCCACCTCTTCTGCCTGGCCTCTCTGCCCATTCTAGGCATGAGTGTTCCTAACACTTAATATCACTAAGACGCCCACTTGTCAAAAGGGCCAGGTATTTGCCATTTATCAGAAGGGAACAGATTCTCATTTCAAGGTTCGGAAAAGTGCTACAGTGAAATGCCTAAATAAGTGAAAGTGCTTAGGAATTCCCTATTTCTCACATGACCGCAAAGGTCCCTGCCAGCTCTAAAACAATGAGTTTTGTGGCTCCAGCTGAGGAGAAAATGGCGGAAATAGGCTACGAAGATGAATAGGCATCTGCTAGTATACACAATGTGCAGAGTGAATGGATGCGACTGATTTGATAAATACTCCTATGTGGAGCACTTACTATGAGCCACTTCCGCTTTAGGTCCTGGGGATAGAACAGCGCCTGCCCTCATGGAGCCTTCTTCCTAGTGGGCTGAGCTAGGAGGTGAGAGCTCCCAGGACCCACAGGACACTGACAGCCCTCACTGCTACTCCTTGGAGGTTCTGTACCCTTCATCATTCTGAAGTCAGGGGGATGCGGCCTGAGAAGCACACTGATAAGGCTGTTACCGTCATAAATAAATCCAAATTAGCTCTAGTTTTCTACCCACCCCCACACCCTTGTTGGATGTCTGCATTTTCAACCGTTTTGTTCTCTGCTTGATCTTTATTCCAGCACTATGTTTATTTCTACTCAGGCTGGAAATAGAATACGCATTGGGGACTGTCTGAAATTGGAGCCTAATTATTTATCACATTGTCTTTCCTTAGTTTTTTGTTTAGCTGGTGGGACTGTTTATAGATTTTCGGATGTGTTTCTCACATATGCCCTACTTGGCCCTATTTACAAAAACCATAGAGAAAAAAAACATGCTTTTTTTTTTCCCCTCTAATTTTTCCCATGCTTTTCATCTTACTCTTTCCAAGCGGCATAAATATAACATCAATCATAGTAAACAGCTATTCACTAAGCTCTTACTAGGTGCTGAGTGTGGGGCAAAGCATTTGACCTGCATGACCTCGTCTGATCTTAGGAAACCTTTTGAGGCAGGTGATATCAGCATCTCCTTTTCCAGCTCTGAGAAGTGAATGAAGAGGCACCAGGTTACATCATTAGTACAAAATATTTTTCAAAGAATACCTCAAGGGCATTCTGATATATGACATATGCATTACAATTTCAAAATTTAATTTTTTATTATGACTTTTGAGTGGTTTGAGTTAAATTGAGAAATATCACACTAGGTCAGAACTAGGATTGGATCTGGCCACCATTCTGCTTTGGGCCATTGCTATGTTTTTATATTGGGTTGTCGGAAAAGTCATGACGCATTTTTGCAACGAAAAACAGAAAAAATATGTCATGACTTTTCCGACAGCCCAATAGAATAAGAGTACAGTAATACCTCGGTTTGCGAGCATAATTTGTTCCAGAAATAAACTACTCGTATTGCAAGACATCGCTTGTTTACCAAGTTAAAATGTATTATTAGGTTGGACCTTATTTATATAGGCACAGCATTTATCATGTATATTATAAAATATTTATATACGTATTTATCATCTGTCTAACATGGGCAATTCATGCAGCCTTAGACCACACCCTTCTTCTTTTCTGAAGCTCAGTGCTGGGCACACATTGGCATACAATGAACGTTCATTGAATATATAAATTTTTTAAATGCCCTAAGCATCCTAGCTATAAACTAACATAATAATTAGTTATATAAACTCATTATATATCCCTGAACTCACTGAAATTATTTTTGAAGCTTCTTTCCAACTTGTACCACCTCTTAACAGGTCGTATAAGTTAACTATCTGTTGGGTAAAATAGTGCTTTCTTTTATTTGTCGTAAACGTATTTCCTTCAAATGTTATAATAATAACATTTAAAAACAGTACCTTCCTTTCATCATATTGTATTTTTTTTGTTTTTTAATTTGTGACAACAAAAACATAAAAGGGGAGAGAGTAAAGGTCTGAACCGGCAAAGGAGAAGGGAGAAAGGAAGCATGCTGAAGAAAATGGAATACTCTAAATATGAAACTTTCTTTTACATAAACTTCATGGTAAGCATCATATTGTTTTTCAATGATTCTTTCATGTTTTCCAGGAAGGTGATGTCTGGCCCAACTCATCAGCTGAAATCACTGTGTACTTTAACCCCCCGGAAGCCAAAGTCTACCAACACACTGTTTACTGTGACATTTCAGGTAAAGACTTCCTGTATGTGGTAAACCCTGGTTACCGAGTGCCCAGAGAATCAAGTGGGGTGCCTGAGACTGTGTGTGTCTGTGCGCACATGTGCACGCGTGTATTCAGGCTACAGGCAGTGCACAGTATCCATAGGGGAATAATGGAGTCAAGCTATGCACTTCTCACTTCTTTCTAGAACAGATCAAACTTTGAAGTACATTACAGTTGTATGGTGTGTGGTGGGGGATGGAAAAACATGGATCTTGAATTCTAGAGCAGTAAGAACGTTCCTTGAGACAGATTCTTGCAATTTATTTTTTGTTCTTTTTATAGTATTTTGCTACTTTTTTTTAAAAGTTTTTATCAAAATAATGCATGCCAAGTGGGATGGGATGGAAGCCTGGCAGTGGCCAGAGCCACAAGGAGGGTGGCAAGCTGATGGCTTCAGAAGATTACACATAGAGAGAAGAATTAAGCAAAAAAGTTAACACATTAAAGATAACAAGAGTCAGTTGTTTTCACTCTTAGAGGAGGGAGATACAAATATGGAAAGGAGGAAGACCAAGATGAGCCCTTTGATACCAGAATGGAATTGGCGTTATCAGTATGAACCATGGTTGTTGATATGCAGAGGCATATATGTAAATGTGTGTATATCTTTATGTACATATATATGCATATTTCCTAGCTATGTCCATTGAGAGGTCCTGGAAGCTTTGAGACCCTAATAGCAATAAGCACACCTGGCACCCAATGCTTGGTTTCTAAATCCCACCCTCCACTAAAAGAAACCTTAGAGAATTGACTGGTTCCAGGACTGAAGCAGAGAAAGAACAAGATGAGCCTGGAACATCCTCTTGTGTTGGAAAGTAAGAGAATGCTCAAAGAACAACAAAACATGTCAAAAATGACAGAAACCAGCAAAGGGATGCCCACTGACCAAATTTAGAACGCGTTGAGAATCAAAATAATGACATTAATAAATTACAATCCATTGAGTAAATAGGAATCTGTGAGTCTACTCAATAAAATTTACCATTTGGCAATCATAGTAATAACCAACTCAAGTACAAAGCGTCAATGGATCTTAAAACTCATGGGTGAAAGTGGGGTGTGGAATAGGATTTTACGTAGTCTCAAAATATCCTTCAAAGTGAAGAGAAAATTAACTTTACACTGAATAAAGGTGGTAGATATTATCTTAGTTAATACCAGCAGTAATGAGCAAATCAACCTGTTGGACCACCTGCTAGGATGCAATGGAGAATACAGCATCTCTTCAATGATATTAGAGCCAAAATAGCTAACTTGGGTCTAATTATGGGGAAACATCAGACTAACCCAAACAGAAGAACAAAAACAATTTTCAAAAATATAATATCAAGGTCTTGAAAGTCAAGGAAGACTGAAGAACTGTTTTAGATTAGAGGGGACGAGAAAGACATGACATCTGGGACAGTGTGAGCCTGGATTGGATCTTTTGCTATAAAGATTATTGGGCAAAGGATGTATGGAGGTCCTTTGTACCACTCTGGGAACTTTTCTGTGTTTTACAAATATTTCAGAATTTTAAACAAACGCTGATGCCAATAAATAAGTGAAACATATAGACTGTAAGATTACAAAGCTAAATAGCAGTCTCTTTCTCCAGTACTGCTCCCAAGAAGAAACACTTTTAGCTGTTTCTTGTGGTGGTAATTTCCCTTGCTAATGCTATGCTTATATTTGTTATCAATTGCTATGAGTTATCAACTTCACACATTACTTTTAAGTCTCCAGTATGAAAGATGAAGATTTAGTTCACTTATATCTCCTCTACCTCTTCCTGGGCTTATTGAGTTAGAATTTACGAGCAGTGAAATTCACCCTTTTGGGGAGTGTAGTTCTGTGAACTGTGACAAACCTAAACAGTCATGTAATCACCACCAAAATCAAGTATTTAATGTCTCCATCACCACATAAAGGTCCCTCATGCCCCTTTGCAGGGAGCTCCGTCCCCCACCTCGGCCCTTGGCAACCCAATTATTTTAATATAGTTCATTTTATGAATTTATTTATAGCCATAATTAAGATACTTAAAACTATAGTTTTATTCCATCAACTCTATAATATCTCTTGATGTGTAAGGATATTGGGACCCCCTAACCTGCTCACCACCATCTCATGCTTTCTCCCTCTTAACTTCTGGGAGTTGCTTTGCTTTTATATTATTATCGCGATTGATAACCATATTTAAATCTTCTATTTTGTCTACATAAATTTTATACACTGAAGGGCCAAATTGTACTCTGGGATTGCATTTTATACTCTGTTGGCTGAGTTCTGACTTTTAGTCACTCAAAGAATGTCCCTAAGGTCTATATCAAGTAGATTTTTTTTTTTACCTGTCAATCAGTTTCTCACAATTATGCCTTGTTTTATCTTACTTCATAATTGACTTCACTCTTTTGGGCAGCTTTTGGGTTTCCCCGCATTGTGGTTTCTAATTCCCTATTTCTTTACTCCTATCTAATGTTAGAATTCATTCTCCTCTTCTCCTTGAAGACATTTTTCTCCGAGCCTACCAGCTTCTTCTAATTCAGATCAGTCACCTCCTACCAGAGTTGTTATCCAGGAATTCTTTTCTAAATTGCCTCGTGTGTTTCGTTACATCTCTTCACTTTCACTCGCTTAAGTAACCTCCTCAAAAAGGAGATATAAAAGAGAAACTTTGATCCTTGAACATCTCGTTCTGCCTCTGTATTCACTTGATAGTTTAGCTGACTATAGAATTCTAGGTTTAAAATAATTTCTCCTCAGAACTTTGAAGACATTGTATAAACTTTATTGTAAAAATCCAGATGTCTGAAGGTCACCTAATTCTCATTCCTTTATAGGGAGCCTCTTATTTCTCTCAGTCTTTTCTAGGGTTTTCTTTTTGTATTTGGGGTCTGAATTGTAATGAAGTTATGTCCAAGAGTGAGTTTTTTCTAATTCATCCTCCTCAGTTTTCTGTGGGCCATTTGAACCTGATTACTCATGTGTCACTTCAGCTCTGGGAAATTTTATTTTATTAGTAGTTTTACATACATTTTTCTACTTTTTAATTTTAGTCTTCTGGAAATCTTAACAGTCTAATGTTAGACTTACAGGATTGATCATCTGTTGTCAAAGAACAAACTTTTTTTCCCTAGAGTTTACATTTTTTCCCCTTTTTATTTATTTATTTATTTAATTGGGGAATTGGGGGAGGGGAACAGTTTTGGGGATAGGGGAACAGCCAAGTTGTTGTTATTCAGTCTTAGTTGTGGAGGACGCAGCAAGCTCAGCTCTAAGTCCAGTCGCGCTGCTCAGCTCAAGGTGCTGTGTTCAATTAGTTGCGGGTGGGTGTAGCCACCATCCCATGCAGGAGGCGAACCGGCAGCCTTGTTAAGAGCGCGCGCTCTGTCCCATGAGCCACCCGGGCGACAGCTCAGCTCAAGGTGCCGAGTTCAGTCTTTAGTTGCTGGTGGGTGTAGCCCACCATCTCGAACAGGCAACCTTGTTAGGACCACGTGCTCTCACCAGCTGAGCCATCCTGCCACCTGTTGGCAGCTCAGCGGCAGCTCAGCTCAGGGTGCAGCGTCACTGGCCCATGTGGGAATCAATCCGGCAACCCTGTTGCTCAGAGCTTGCACTCTTGAGCAAGCTCTTAACCAACTGAGCCATTCAGCCGGCCCAAGTACAAACTTTTAATCATAAAACATGAGTAATAAATGACATTAAATGCCATTCAAGGCTATTAAATAAGGATGCCCAGAGAAATACTGATATTTATTAGTCAGAAAATTCCAGGGTAGTGGGTGTCATGCATTCATAGTATTTCTTCCAGTGTCTTCTGGTCTATGGTTGTCCACTTGTATGTAAGAATGAAAAATATGGGTTTAATTTTCAGGATAGCTAGTGCTACTTGCCTCTGCTATTTTATGTGTATGTCTCCAAGGACTATAGCTTTGATGATTATTTTAAACTTGCAGATGGTGGGGTGGGGAGAGGAATAAGAGTGCACAATCATTAGTTTCTTCAAATGCAAAAATTCGACCATTTCTGCTATACCCAGAATGTTTCTAGTCAAATATCCGCGCAGTCACTTTTCTCTGAGTATAAAATAGTCAGGCAGTCAAAGAACAGTGCAGAAGGATGGGTTGCCCGACCCATAGCTACGCTACCCTCCCCCTCCTCCAGGTGTGTGTGCCTTTCTGATGATGCTCACTTCACCTTCCATGGTTCTCCATCACACTTTTTATGATAGTTGCTTTATTATTTTACTTTATAATTTTATCTCCTATGTATTCATCCCTAAACAAAATAGTATAGTTTTGCCAATATATATAATTTATATATTGAAATCTATTCTATGTCTTATGCTGTTAGCATCAGGAAGCTTAAAGCCACTCAAAAAATATTGACTACATGAATGAGCAAATAGATGGGGGAAAAAAGTGAGTAAGTGAGTGAATGAATCCTGGCTTGATCTGGTCTTTCCTTGCCCATGAATGTGGGATTCTCAGGATAGCCCCAGAATGAATGCAGAACTGACCAGAGTTTCTGCATTGACGTTTGTTTGTTTCTGCCCATCCGACCAGCATCATCTATCCCAGACTTCTTAATGGGTCTAAAGGAAATGTTGGTACATCAGTGTTCAGATACAGCCTGGAAATGCTCCAGTGGCCCCCATGCCACAGGTGGCAGGACCAACCCCCTCTCTGTGTCTCCCCTGGAACGTGTGCTTGGCCAAATTCCAAGGGGTTGGCTGCTCTCCGGGAGGTTCCCAAACATGACATAACTAGTTGTATTTATCTATTGTTTCATTTGCAATTCTGAATTCTGCTACATAATTCACATTCTGGGTAAACTGAATAGTATAATTTTCCATCTGCATGACATTCTTCTGTATTTTCTTAGTGGTATTTTAAAATATGCAATTTCCAGGGAAGGGCTTTGTTTACATAGTAATTCCATATTATCTTCCCTGTAAATTCCATGCAATTCTATGTGTCTTCTCAAGGGCTGGTGATGATTCCTTACTATTATCTTGGTTTTAGGTCACTAAGAAATACTTCTTAGACAGATAGAAAAGCTTCTACTCTTGCTTTTCTAATTTTGCTTTGCTTTTGTTTTCCTATGTGCTTTGAGCACATAGAAGCAAATACATATAGATATGTTGCTGCTTCTCCCACCTTTTTACATCAATGATAGCATACTTTACACAATGGTTCCAACACTGCTTTTTAAATATTTCTTGGAGATTATTCCATAATACAACATTTAGAAGTTTTATTTTTTTATGGTTGTATATGAATCTTTTTTATTTACATGCCACAGTTTAACTTTTAACCTTTTGTTACTAAGAAATAGAACATAGATTCAGAAATGAACATAATACATGCTGTGGTAGGCAGAGTAATGGCCTCCCAAAGATGCCCATATCCCCAGAACCTGGGACTCTGTTACTGTGGATACGTTACATTATATGGCAAAGGGGAATTAAGGCAGAAAATGGAATTTAGGTTACTAATGAGCTGGCCTTAAGGTAGGGAGATTATCCTGGATTATGTGGGTGGCTCAATATAATCACAAGGGCCCTTAAAGGGTCAAAGAGGGAAGCAGAGGTTATCAGTCTCAGTGTGAGAACGATGCAATATGAAAAAGACTCGAACAGCCGTTTCTGGCCTTGAAGATGGAAGGGGCAAGGAATTCAGGCAGCCTGTAGAAACTGGAAAAGGCAAGGAAATGGGTTTTCCTCTAGAGCCTCCATGAAGGAGCCCTGTCAACACCTTGATTTTAGTGCAGTGAGACCCATCTTGGACTTTTGATCTCCAAAATTTACAAAAAAGGTGTTGTTGTTTTTTAATTTTTCAAGTATAGTTGACATACAGTATTGTATTCGTTTCAGGTGTACAAAACCCTGATTAGACATGACCTCCAGAACTTTTAAGATAATTTTATATGATAAGATACTAAGTGTGTGGTAATTTGTCAGAGCAGCAGTAGGGAGTTAATACACATACATATAAATTATGACATAATTATAAGGCAAACATATGTAATTGTCACCAAGATCAATAATAAAATATTACCAATCCCTGGAAGCCCCCTGTGTATCCCTTTCCAGTCACACACTACTCACCCCAACCTTCCCCTGAGATAATCACCATTCTGTCCCTATGATTATTATTTCTTTGCTTTTGTTAAGTTTTTAACCCCTATGTATGTATTACTAAACAATGCAATTTAGTATTGCCTGTTTTTGGAATGTATGTCATTGGAATCAATCTGCGTGTCTCATCCATGGTGTTGCTTGAAGCTCTAGTCGTATTTCATTTTCATTGTTGTATTGAGCTCCATTATGTGAATGTGTGTTCAGAGACGGGAAATAGCAGGGAAGGCAACTATCACTGGTCTTGAGGAAGGCCTCTCAGGATGCATGAAACTTAACCCATATCCCCACCTGCAACTTTGTCTTTCAAAAGCTTTTATAAATGGCCTCATTGAGTACAAGAATATACAAAAGCATAGTTCCTGTTCTCAGAAAACCTAGAAATGAGCAGGAGAAACTGACACATATGAGATTGGACAATTAAGTTTGTGAACTCACCCTAGAAAAAGTGCTACATGCCTCATTGCTGAATATCACTATGGTCACCTTTCAAGTACTTCCCTTGGGAAGCTATGCACCGACACCAGCACCTAATCCACCCTTCAAAGCAATTCTTTTTCTGGAATGGCCATCAGAGCTGTCGTCGTATTACCCTTGATGTCCTGAATGTCATCAAAATGTCTTCCTTTCAATATTTCCTTTATCTTCGAGTAAAGAAAGAAGTCATTGGGGGCCA
>NW_017731359.1:534285-591531 GCF_001890085.2 Hipposideros armiger | reverse complement strand
CCTGAATGTCATCAAAATGTCTTCCTTTCAATATTTCCTTTATCTTTGGGTAAAGAAAGAAGTCATTGGGGGCCAGATCAGGTGAGTAGGGGGGCGTGTTCCAATACAGTTATTTGTTGACTGGCTAAAAACTCCTTCACAGACAGTGCCGTGTGAGCTGGTGCATTGTCGTGATGCAAGAGCCATGAATTGTTGGCAAAAAGTTCAGGTCGACTAACTTTTTCACACAGCCTTTTCAGCACTTCCAAACAGTAAACTTGGTTAACTGTTTGTCCAGTTGGTACAAATTCATAATGAATAATCCCTCTGATATCAAACAAGGTTAGCAACATCATTGCAACAAGTTCGTGAGCCTAATTGTCAGACCTCGTAAACCAACTGATATATTACAGTGCTCTACACAGTGAATTAATGAATAATACAAGAGGATACAGGGCACACAGCTCAGTCTTGGGATTTTTAAGGAAGGCTCCCCAGAGAAAGTGACTCTTGAAGTATTTGTTAGGCTAATTAAAAAAAGGTGGGGTGTGGCTGGGCATGTGAGGCAAGGAAACACTTTGTGAAAATACATAGAAAAACGCTATATGAGAATATAGAGCATGAAATGGCAAAGAATCACAAGTTCTTAGGGTGTGGCTACCAGAGAGAAAGAGACAGAGACAGGGAAATACAGAGGCTTAGGAGGCGAGCCAAGGGGGCAGGAATTGAAGCTGGAAGCTGGAGGCTGGAGTAGGAGGTAGAATCAAGCTCATGGAAGGCTGCCCTTGAATGCCAGACTAAGAACCTTGGACTTCATCCTGATTGCAGCAGGGAACTCACTGGCAGGCTCTAGAGCCAGGGAATGACCTGCTCAGATCTGATTATGGAACTACAACATCATTAAACCTTTCAGTTAATCTGAAATGGGAATTTTTTTTCATTTAAAGATTTCAGATTTTGTTAGAAGTAGTTAAAGCTGAATGTTAGATATTTATAAAAACTTGCTGATGGTTTGATCTGTGTCTTGAAACCAATCTTTCATCTGTCTTGACTTTCCAATAGAATGTGGAAATTCTGAGTTTAATCATAAATGTTAACTTGAAAAAAAACCTCAATGGGAAACTGCATATATTTGGTTTGGATCACCATATGGAAACTTCAAAGGAAGCAACACTTTCTGATTTAAACTGTGAAATGTATTGCTAGATACCATCGTTAATGGGTACTTAAGAGTCAAATGCGGAAAAGCAGCATGGTGGAGATGATTCCAGATGTACTTGCTTCCTTTAAAGACCCAATTAAGATGAAACCTCAATGTCCGTTTTTATTCTGTACATCATAAGTGAGAAACATCTAAGGGTTTAGCACAGTTTAGGGCTTTTTATCCTAATTGAACTAAAAAGTGGAGCTTTAATTTGATTTAAGAAACAGCAAAATCATTTAAAACATTTTTGGGTTTTCACAGTAATAAGTGAGTAATACGTATATGTAGCTTTGCTTCAGGCTGCAATCTCATAATCATATAAGGTTTCTTAGTCTTATGATTAAGAAATTATTTTCTTGATCAACTACTATGTTTATTTTAAATGATGTTTTCAGTTATCAAATATTTCAAACATAAAGAAAAATACAGGCAATGAAAATATCTATGTATATAGACTCCAGATTTAAGAACACTTGAACAAACAGAAAAGTATGCCCATGTTTTTGGTCAGGAAGATCTACATCATAATAGGTCAGTTCTCCCTGTAAATGTAATATGATTCCAGTGATAATATCAATAAGGTTTTGTGTTTGTTTGTTTGCTTGTTTTAAATTAGGTGGGTTTCAAAGTTCGAGAAGAAATAAATAAACTAGGATTGCCTAGAAGATTCAGGAAAACAAGAATAATGAGGGAGGACTAGCCTCACCATGTGTTAAAACTTACTGAAAAACTATAGCAAATACATGTGTTGGTTCTGGAACATGAAAAGAAAGGAGCTATCCAAGCAATATTCATTCTTTTCATCCGTACCAACAACAACAATCAACATGCCCTACTCCCCTAACCCCTCTCCTCCCCACAATCCACATTTCCCAATGTCCTTGATAATGTGAGGAAAATAAAAGCCCTAATTTGTTTAAACTACTTTGTTGCATTTATCTTTTGCAGCATGGTGAACCACTAAATTTAGTTTGTTAAAGCAACAAGTAATCATTTCTTTTGCTCATAGATTTGCAGTTCGGTCAGGATTCAGCAAGGACAGGGCCTCCTTGCTGTACGTGGAGACAGCTGGAGAAGCTTGAAGGTGGGGCCTGACATTTTATAGCTCATCCACCTGCATGTCTGGCTGCTGATCCTGGCTGCTAAGCAGGGACCTCACTGGGTTCTGTTTGCTAGAACCCCTACCCGTGTCCTCTCCATGTGGCTGCTTGTGTCCCCGTAGCATGTACAATGGACCAAATTGTTTATATAAGAAATCTACTGCAGTGTAATAGCCATTTCTTTAGGTTATATATCTTTTCTACAGATTGCTATTAAGAATTACTTTAAGTGTGGTGCTCTACAGCTTCACTGAGATGGATTTGCCTTTATTTATCCTACTTGGAACTTGATATGCTTCTTCAATCCAAGAACCTTTCATCAATTCTGGAATATTCTCAGCATTTATCACTTTTTCATTTATTTTCTCATTTATCTCAATGTTTTCATCTCATTATCTCAGTTTTCTTCTTCTGGGAATTCTTTTAGGTATATATCTTCCCATGGAATTGCCATATTTTTTAACCTCTCCTTTTATATTTCTGATTTCTTTGTCTATGATACATTCTGGGTATTACTCTAAGATCTTTTTTCCAGTTGACTAATTCTTTCTGTAGCTATGTCTATTCTTTGGTGTGTTCACCTCTTCAGTTTTTAATTTCTTCAACTTGGTTTTTCAGTTTTAGAAGTTCTTTATGGTTTTAACATTTTCATTTTTTCTCCTTCATTATGGTTTCTTCATTTACCTCTTTAAAGCTTTAAAGAATGCTATATTAAGTTTCTTTAAGAGCTTTCTATCATCTCAAATTCTTAAGGAACTAATTTACATGTTTGTGGTAACCACTGACTTTCTTCATACTGGCTTATTTTTTCAGATGGTTTGAAATGTTTATATTGTGAGCTCATCTTTATTATATGTTATGAACTAAACATCCATTTCTGCCCCGAATTCATATGTTGAAACCTAATCCTCAATGTGATGGTATTTGGAGGTGATTAAGTCATGAGGGGGGAGCCTTCATGAATGGGACTGTGCCCTTATAAAAGCTCCCTCACCCCTTCCTTTATGTGAGGACGCAGTGAGAAGACAGCATCTGTGAACCAGGAAGTGAGCTTTCTCCAGACACTGAATATGCCGGTGCCTTGATCTTGCACTTTCCAGCCCCAAGAACTGTGAGAAATAAATATTTGTTATTTAAGCCACCCAGTTTATGGTCTTTTTGTTATAGCATCCAAAACAGACCAAGACAGCATGGGTCACTGGAGCATGGAAGTATCCCTTCAGAGCAGTTTTTTGTTTCTCCTGCCAAGGACTGTACAACTTTTATTTTCTCAGCTTCTGATTCTTTCACTTATAATATAGTGTAAGTCTGAATCCCATACCTATACATGGAACTTTGATTTCTCATGGGAGCCTTTTTCCTCTATTCAGAGTGCCAGGTAGAGGACAAGCTTCATCACTGCTTCCCTAGACCAATAGGTAGAATTTTTCAAGTTCCTTCTTGGAAAGAGGTATCCTTTCCAAGGTCCTGGATTGATGCAAGGGTAAGTTCAGTTCCTCATTCCTAGATAGGAACAAAGCCATATGTACTGTTTCTGCGAAGGTGTTAAAACGGAAGCTCACACTAGACCTGTATGTACTTCATAAATCTCGGAGTTCTCTTTTTAGTTGCAGCACCTGGTATTTTCCTTTTTTTCTTTCATTTGAGCTTGGATAAGTATTAAAAATATATATTTGACATATTTTTAGTAAGCTTTTTTTTTTTCATATTTAAAGTTGAAGGATGGACTGAGCCTGCTAACTCTGCCATGTTGTCAGAAGTTAACATAGTTTATAAAGTTCATGTTTCTCGAGGTAATATCCTTAGAGAATCTGCTTATTAAAAATTACTCTGCTTATTAAAAATGTAGATTTTTGGGTTTCATCTATGATTTATTGAATCAAAATCTGGAGATGGTGCTAGAGAATATCTATTTTATTATTTTTTTAATCTTATATGTACCAGTTTATTTAATCATCACAATAATCCTATGCAGTGAGTTCTTTTATTATATTTATTTTAAAAATAGGGAAACTGAGATATACAGAGGTTAGTCAACAGATTCAGTTTGATTCAGAGGCCAAATGCCTGGCCATTACTCTTTTTTTTTTATTGTGAAATAAACATTTTTAAATTAGTTCCAGCTGTACAACACAGTGCACTAGTTATACTTTTTACCCCTCAAAGTGACACAATCTGCCGCCCCACTCTTCCCACCCCATATCATACATATCTATTATAATTCCCTTGACTCCACTCCCACACTATACTCCACGTCCCGTGACTATATATATATTCACTTATAGTTGACATACAATATTATACAACATCAACTTCAGGTGTACAGTACAGTGATCAAGCCTCTACCCCATCCATGAAGTGGTCTCCCTAATAACACATGTGACCATCTGACACCCTACAAAATATTTACATTATTAATTATATTCCTCGAACTGTCTTTCATGTCCCTGTGGCAATATTGTAGTTACCTATTTATGCTGTCTAATCCCTTCCCTTTCTCCCTCAACTAGCAACCATCAGTTTTTCCTCTATATCTCTGAGACTATTTCTGTTTACTTTGCTTGTTCATTCAGTTTTTTAGATTCCACATATAAGTGAGATCATATGGTATTTGTCTTTCTCCGACTGACTTATTTCACTTAACATAATAGTCTCTAGGTCCATCCATATCATTGCAAATGGTACAATTTCATTCCTCTTTATAGCGGAAGAGAATATCTATTTTAAATGATTAAAAAGTAAGCGTGTAGCAAGTTTGCTAGATACAAAATCTATATATAGAGAACTCTGTTTTATTTCTATACAATAACAATGGGAAATTGAAATTTTAAAAAGCAATATCACTTAAATAACATTAAGAAATATGAAATGCTTGGAGATAAATTTGACGAAAGACTTGTAAGACCTATATGCTGAAAACTATAAAACATTGTTGAGAGAAATTAAAGACCTAAACTATACCTTGTTAATAGGTAGGTAAATTCAATATCATTAAGATGTCATTTCTCCCCCAAATTCATCTTTAGATTCAATGCAATCCAAATCAAAATCAAGCTGCATTTTTTTTTCTTTTTTGTATTTAGAATTTGACAAGCTGACTCTAAAATTCACATGGAAAGGCCAAGAACCTAGAATAGCAAAAACAACTTTGAAAAATAAGAATAAAATTGGAAGGCTATTACTGCCTGATTTCAAGACAACTTTTAAACTACAGTTATTGCAATAATCCAGGATAATTTCCTCATCTCAAAATCACATCTTTTACCATATAAGATAATATTCTTCCTTTTGCCATATGCAATATTAGGTAATATTTACAGGTTCTAGGAATTAGGACATAGATATCTTTGGGGGCCATTATTCAGCCTACCACAGATCCCATGTGGATGCCCAGTTGTTTTAGCTCCATATGAGTATATAGCCCATCTTTCCTTATTGATATTCAACACCTGCTCTGTCATTAATCAAATTTACATAGATGTGTGCATTTATTCTGAATTCTCTGTCCTGTTTCCTTAGTAATTTTTGCACTTTCTACTCCGATACCACATTATCTTAATTACAATAGCTTAATAATAGATTTTAATATATGAAAGGCCAAGTCCCCTCAATTACTTCCTCTTTGTTATCATTGTCTTGGTTATCATTGGCCCTTTGATTTTACATTTAAATGTTATAATCAGCCCATCAAATTTTACCAAATTCTACTTGCTGGCATGTTGTTTAGTAAAGTATTAAAATTATAGATGTAGATCAATTGGAAGAAAATAGATAACTTTATGATATTGAGTCTTCCTTTACAAGAACATAGTCTAGTTCTCTATTTATTTAGATATTTGTTAATATCTTTCAGTAAAGTTTTACAATTTCTTCCTTGAAGGTCTTAAGTATATTTTGTTAGATTTATTTCTAGGTACTTTATATTTTTGTTGCAGTTGTAAATAGTATCTGAAAAATTAATTTTTCTGATTGTTGCTGCGTCTAGAAATGCAGTTGATGTTTGTATATTGATTTGGTAACTGTAAATCTTACTTGATCTTATTAATTTTAAAAGATTATTTCTTGATTCTTTAGGATTTTCAGGCAGACAGTCCTAACATATGTGAGTAGTGGCAGTTTGTTCTTCCTGCTTGTACTTTCCTGTGTTCTTGTCTTACTGCACAGGAATGGAGCTCAAGTATAACCTTGGACACCTAAGATATCTTAGATGGCAAGTTTTGAGAGCCTATGGGTACATTTTCTGGTATTTAATGCAATGTAATCTATTGCATTCAGGGGCTGTTAAAAGGGTTCTGTGGTGCATTTCTCTGCTTCTTATGTGTGAAAACAGGAGGCTATAATCATAGAAGAGAAACTGTCCTATTTAAAAAAAAACATTTTAATATTATGCTCTTCTAATAAAGAATCTGGCCTTAGGGTTTACAAGTTTCTTCAGACTTGTCCCTCTTGCTGCTGTTTGCCAGGACAAGAAAAATCCCTGCTTTAAAAATCTTGTGGAAAAGTAGCATTTGTAATGTAACACTAAAATTTAGACTAACTCTTATAAATGCAAAGTTAGGTGTTACTTGTATTCCTGTTCTATCCTGGATGAGGGAAAAAGTGCTAGCTACAAATAAGGCAAATTCCTTTGAAGTAATTAATAACTCCCAAAGAAACATTTGGCTCACTGCTTTGTTACAACACATCTCCTTTTTTTTATTATTATTTATTAAGGAAGGCAGTCAAGGTAACAGATGGGGAAAGCTTTAAGTCTGACAATTATAAATAGTCTTGCAGTTTATTCTACAATATATTTGCAATTCCCTTTCTTTGCCATTCTGAAAAGCTGGATCTCTGTCAAAATACTTTTCTCTTGACCAAGGAGTACAAGTCATTGCCAATAGATTCAAACACTAAAATAATGGAGCAGGGTGGTAAGCTCTGGGCTCTCTGAAAGCTTTACTTATGTTCTAGAGTGTTGTCAACACGAATACATGGTCTTTAGAGAAACCCCTTTTCCAGGGATCAGATGGATTGGGCAAGGGAGCACCCTTTGAATACATCTGTTATTCCAAATATTACTAGGGTTGCTTTTGTTTCTTATAATCAAATTAATACTTGCCTAATGACCACTGTGTTGCCAAGCACTACGGGGGACACAGAAAAGCATTCCTGTCTTTAAAAGGACAGTCATGGAGAGAAAGCATTAAATATACAGAAGCTAAATAGCAACAGAAGGCAGTGGAACATAAAATGTCACAAGGCATTATAATGATGATGATAAATTAGAAATATCACTTGGGTATTCAAAGTGTATTTGCTTTAATACTGAAAATTACATCTAACAGAGAATCCAAAGTATTTTGAATGCTCAAAATGTTACACACAGAATAAATATATAACTTTTTCTTAAATAACTGAATTTAAGGAAAACCTGTCAAAATATCAAAGATTTTTGAAAGCAGTGGTATCCCCCCACTGTCAGGGAGGACATGGAGAGACAGGAACCATTTAAATACTGTTGTTGTTTGTGTGTGAATGTAGAACCTTTCTGGAGGGCAATATGCCCATAGTTGTCAGAATGCCAAATGTGCATCTCTTTGTTCTGGCAATTCTATTTCCAGTAATGGTGGGTTTGATAATTTGAATCAACTCTCCCTCTAAAAACAGATAGAAGAGCAAGGCGCAGTATTTTTAAAAACTTTTTTGAAGGTAAAACAGAGCTACTAGGACAGTGAAGAATTATGGAGCCAAGATCCAGGAGACGGAAAAAAAACAAGACAATTAGACTTTGGGGGGAACGTCTTTAGTCTTAGTGACACTGACTTTTTAAATAGTTATGGCAGAGAAGCTGAAAAGTTAAGTAGAGTTAGTGAAGAAACCATAGGAGCTAATGGGAAACCTAAAGAGAAAGGGCCCTGGTAATCCCACAGGCTTGAGGGTGGGACCCAGTGAAGTGGCAACTGGGAATGGATCAACCCTCACAAGGACTGATGCTCAGCTTTGAATCAGTTTTCAAGTATCTACTTGATTAAGACCATTCTCCAGTGGGGTTCAAAGAGATAAGTAATGCCTAATGTTCTAAGGCATCTATTGTATATGAAGAATTAACTTCTCTTTTTATATCTAGGATGGTAGTAGCTACATAATCCTTCTAGGGAGAATTGAGAAAATAGTCACTCAAATGATTTGCTGTAGGGCTTAACTCTCTCATAGAATCTAAACTGTAAATGGTTTGATTAGGTCATCCGGGATTGCTAAGGACCTCTAGTCACGAGCCACAAGCTGGAGGAAAATAACATCTTAGGGCTTCAAATTATCCATAGTTTTTTATATACACAGATAAGACTCAATTGAAATAACCAAGCATATGAGGAGGTAACACAATCTGATAGAACATCAAGATAAACAATTGAAACAAACCCATAGGGGGCCAGATAATAGAATTATCAGGCACAGATTTTTTAAATGTTCTTATTAAAGACAAAGTTGAACAGAGTCCTGGAAACTACAAAAAAATCTATTGGAAAGTCTAAAACTGAAAAGTTATAATGACAAATTAAGAACTCAGTAGATGAATTTAATAGCCTATTAGATACAGCTAGAGATAAACTTTGTAAACTGGAAATTAAATAAATCAAAAGGAAATATCCACACTAAAGCATAGAGAGACAAAATACAAATTAGAGCATAAAAGTCAAGCGGAATGTGGCAAAAAGGTCACACATGCATTATATACTATTATATATTAATAATATAGAACATATATTATCTATGTATATATTATAAATATATTTCTCATATTATCTATGTATAGAAGGAAAGAAGTAAGAACATGGAGCATAAGCAATATTTGAAGAGATAATTACTAAAAAATTTCCAAAAACTGATGAAAGGCATCCATCCACAGACTCAAGTAGTGCCACAAACCCCAAGAAGGATAAATGCAAACCACACCTGGGAACGTTATAGTAAAACTGCTGAAAAACCAAAGACAAGAAGAAAATCTTAAAGCCAGAAGAAAAGACATATTACCTCAAATGAGCAGTATGACTATAAGCTGAGTTCTCAACAGAAATGGTGGGAGACGAGAAACAATAGAATGATATCTTCAAAGTGCTTAAAGAGAATATAGGAAAATTGTTCATAAATATGTTCAAGGATATTAATTACAGTATAATTTGTTATAGTGAAAAGTTGGAAACCACTTAAATATCCAACAAGGGGAACTGGTTAAAGATATTTACCTCTTCTTTAGGTGAGGATATGTAAAAATGTTCCCAATTTATTATTAAGTAAAAAAAGCAGGTTATAAAGTAATATAGCATATGGTCTCATTTTACATTAACAGTATTTAAATATGGTTAAGTATGGAAGGATCATCACCAAAATGCAATAGTTATCTTTGGGTGGAGGAATTATGAGAGAATTTCCACTTGCTCTATAATATTTGTATAATGATCATGTATTATCAAATGGAGATATACCCATTTTTAAAAAGGAAACAAAGCCAGTCAGTACTTTAAAGGTTTGTGCTCTGTGTTGACCCTGCGTCCACTGTGGATGTGTAATAAGGGATACTGGTTAGTGGATTCAATTACTTGTACGTGAAAGGAACTGCAAAGTAAGGATCAGGTAAGACTCACAGGCTCAGATCCCTTAAAACCCTGGCTTTTCCTAAATCTAGGGAAGATCGACATGAACAACGTCCCTTGGAGTCCCATGGTGACTCATGTTATAAGGAACATCAATCAGTGGTCAGTTTCCTCTGAGTTAGAGAAATTACTTTCCTTTATAAGAAACCTAAGGATACAGATAAGATTGGGTTAAATTTTCTTGTTAATTGTTTTTCTTCTGCTAAAATGTCAGTCTAAATTGCAACATACTCGTAAGCTATTTTCTAACTAAGAAACAAACAGTATTCCTGTTTCTTAATAATAAGCTATATCTTCAGCATTGACTAAATTGCAGTTCCCTCAGTCCCAGGTAAGGAGTTGGTACAATAATCTTGAGTGCATTGGTAACAGTTTTGTGGATAATTTGGGATAATAAAGCATCATTTGGGTAATAAAATTTGAATTGTTTTTACAGGCCGAGAAATCCGCCTGCCCCTCCGAATCAGAGGGGAAGGAATGGGACCAAAGATTCACTTCAACTTTGAATTGCTGGATATTGGAAAAGTTTTTGTGGGAACTGTACATTGTTATGAGGTAAGCACTAGAGTTGTTCACCGAGACTCAAATGGTACGTGGCTTTTTTGGTTTTCTTTTGTGTGGGTTTTTATTGATAGAAAATTTGTGCAGTCGCATCCATTGCCATTATTCATACTTATTCAGGCCCCAGAGTGAGCTAACTCTTTCTCCTCTCTCCTGGTCTTTTGAGTGGAGCAACTTTTCCCATCCTTTTGAGCCTCCTCTAACTTTACAAAAAGCACCAAAGCCATAATTTAATTGGTTTTATCCTCATCTTTTTGTAGGTTGTAAAGGGGAGCTCCATAAATACATCTCCCCATCTGTTTAATACTTGTTCTATGACAACTTAAACCCTATATCAGAGGACAGAGAGTGTTTTACATTTTCTGGAATGTCCTAATGGGGATAGCGGTTTTCACACCTAAGAAATTTCTCTAAATGTACTTAGTCTGCAACCAGTGATTTAAAAACCAATCATTGTGCTTTCTGGAAGAGCCCTCCCTGCTTTGTCTTTCCAATTAAAGAGAAAATGATCCTTTTACAAGATGTACTCATGGGTTCATAAGGGCCCCAGTTACCTCAGTACCACCTCATCACTAAATTGGTATCTAGGACACTGTTTTACATTATTAAACTATCACCATTGAAACTTTATTTTAGAAAGATTCCTAAATTGTAAATGTTTATATTTCTATAAAGGTAATAGTAAAAGCAGTTATTTAATGAGGGACAAATAGGTGTCAGGTTCCATGCTTTGTTATGTGTGCTTGTCTATGAGTATGTTATAGCTTCTAATCCTTACAAAGCCATGAAAGGCGGGTTTTATTGTACCTACTTTAGAGAGAAGAAATACGAGGCAGATAGTGGTTAGTTCAGTCCACAACATCACTCTTCATGCATGTTAAGCATGCATACATTGATTCATTTAGTCCTCACAAACCCCCTTTGGAGTAGGTAGGTACAATGACTATACCCATTTTATAGCTGAGGAAGCTGAGGCTTAGAGAAGTTTTACTAGTTGAGGTAATTAATGCTAGATTCGGTAACAAACAAATAAAAACATATATTCTCTCAGTCATGATAAGAGTCTGTTTTGTTGCTTATATAAAGTCCTAAACAAGATTGCTCATCAGCAGATGGCTCTCCTCCAGCAAGGAACGGGGAATCTAGGCTCCTTCAATCTCATGGCTCTGCCACCCCTAGCACGTGACCTGCAAGATTGCAGTATAATATGTATCACACTGGCAGAAGGAGAAAGAGCATGGAGGGTTGCACATGAGAGATTTTTATACGAGGTAGCACTAGAAGTGGCTCGTATGATTTTTGTTGGCATCCCATTAGCTGTCCATAACTGCAAGGGTGGCTGGGAAATGTAGTTTAGCTGTAAGCGCAGGAAGAAAAGAATGTGGGCTCAGGTGAACAGCAAACCTGACTCGGCCACATATGTTAAGTGATGTGGCAAGGTCGCACAGCTTGTAAATGGTAGTGAGCGCTGGGTTAGTAGGGCTCTGTGTCCTGTGGAAAGAGAAGGCCCTTTGCTGGCTTTTCAATACCTCAGGCTGTCACCATGGGCACATCTAGCCTACCGCCAACTCACCTCTCAGCCCAGCTTAACCTGGCATGTACGGTAAATGCCTGACGGCTGTTGAGAGCTTTCTACAATGTCATTGTCCCCATAGTCATTACTGTGGCCTAAATGGGATGATGTGAAAGGTAAACAGGGATGTTAATGTCATGAGGAGATGGAATAGACGTAAGAGCACATTGAAATGAAGAAATCAGTCACATGACTGTCATAAAAAGAAAAATGGCACAACTATTCTGTTGCAATGTCCTGTATTGCATTTTGGAAGACAAGGAAGGAAGGAGGGAGGGAGGGAGGGAGGGAGGAAGGAAGGAAGGAAGGAAGGAGTCACTTAAGGAGGAAAATAAAAAGGCACAATAGTTCTTGAAAATAAAAAGGCACAATAGTTTTTGAAAATAAAAAGGCACAATAGTTCTTACTAAATTGATATTCTGTCTAATTTATCCAGTGTGAATTTCCCTTACATCTCACAGACTGTGTCTGAAGGATGCCACGTCACAAAAGGGCCTTTAGTTCTGAGGCAAAATGGGTATGGTTTCCCTGAGTGTAATAATTTCTTACAGATTTAATAGGAGTGTACTTTAGGTCGCCACCCCTCACCCTCCCAGATTTGAACAGGAAAGCAAAGCACGGCCAGCTAAGTAAGTGTTAAATGAGGTGCTGCATCAGACTGGGATGGTTTTGAGAGCTGCGCTGTGGCAGAGAAGGACATGGTAAGGTGCTTGTTATGGGGCTATTTTGCACTCTCTGCATATTTAATGCTGATGCCTCATTGCATCTCTCTTTCAGTTTATTACGTTACCTCCTTGAGACAAATTTGAATAACTACCTATTGCCCTTAGTCATTGCTGAGCTTAGCAGACCCATGAAGAATAAACCAGAACCCCAAGAGTATACACTCTCCCCCAGTGTAATTAGAAGGAAGACAAATGACAGGGTCAAGTTTCTCCTCTCCGAGGAGTTGGACTGCAAGGGTAAGGGTATCACCGGTAATCCAAAGGTCTCAGAATTGTGCCCCAAACAATTTAGTGGATTCTGTATAAATAAGGCTGCTTTGCCAGGGGAGAATGACATGCACACAGAGGGGCTGGCACCTTATAGAAAATCTGGGTAGAAAACATTGGTGTTAACCAAAAAATAAAAAGACAATCCATGCATCTTCTCAGAGAAGAACAAGCATCCTTCAAGTCACCGCTAACACCTTTGAGTTGCCTTTGAGTTACCACTAATGCATGTCAGTTGCTTCTTAAGCACAGGTAAATTTTAAACCCAATCGCTTAGCATCGGGGCTATAAATAGCAATCACTGTCATTGAAGCACTCTTGGCCAGGCATTATTCTAAAAGTTACATGAGTTAATATCATCTTTACAACAATCTGACAGGTCAGTAGTACTTGCATTTTACAGATGGGGAAATGGGGGCACAGAAAAGCTAAGCAGGTTTTCCAAGGTCACACAGCTAGTAAGTCGGGGGCAAAGCTGGGATTTGAATATTTGAATTCATACGTTTGGCTTCTGAGTCCCTAGTCGTAATCACTTTTCTACATGGTTGCTTTCAAAGAAGTGAAGGGTAAGCATGATTCCTATGATCAGGGAACTTAAAACAGAGAGAGGGAGATGGGAAATAAATGTAAAAAGATGAATAAAATATCAAGTAGCAATTAGTTATGTATCTATTTTGGTGCATTGTCCATCTTCTCTTGGCAGAAGTGGTTGTCTTTCTCTGCAAGAGCCCCTGATTCTGTCCTACATATGCTCTTGACTCCGATATGCTCTGCTTCTCTGGAGGCAACCTGAGCTGGTGGGTCCCCCTGTATCCACCCCACCCCAGTCCCCTGGTTACCTAGCATGCTTCTTTTTTTTTTTTTAAAGATTTTATTGGGGAACTGGGGGAAGGGAACAGTGTTGGGGAATTGGGGAAGGGGACCGGCCAAGTTGTTGTTCTTCAGTCTTCGTTGTGAAGGGCGCCAGTCGCCATCTGGCAGCCCATCGGCAGCTCGTGGCCTCTAAGCTCAAGGTGCTGTGTTCAGTCTTAGTTGTGGGTGGGCATAGCCACCATCCCATGTGGGAGTTTTACCCAGCAGCCTTGTTGTTAAGAGTGCACGCTCTATCCACTGAGCCATCTTGGCAGCAGCTCAGCTCAAGGTGCCAAGTTCAGTCTTAGTTGTGGGTGGACATAGCCCACCATCGAACAGGCAATCTTGTTGTTACACCAGCTGAGCCATCCTGCCATCTGTTGGCAGCTCAGCGACAGCTCAGCTTGGGTGCAATGTCACTGGCCCATGTGGGAATTGAACCGGCGGCCCTGTTGCTCAGAACTCGCGATCTTAAGCCAACTCTTAACCAACTGAGCCACTCAGCTGGCCCCCTGGCCTGCTTCTATTTATTACAACAACAAACATCCAGGCCAGGCACTGAGTATGCGCTATCTCATTTACTATAAATATACTAGGTCTCCTCCTATACCTTTCCACAGCTCTGCCACCCCCATTCTTACTTTTCACCACGAATCTTGCAAAACAGAATCTACAATAGTCAACCCCTATTTCCTCTGTACCCACTCATTTGTACTCTGGATTCTACAATCACATCCCATTGGAATTACATTCTTTTTCAAGGGCGGGGATAACCTCTCATTAAAAATGAAAAACCTTAATATTTTCTCATTCGACCACATTCGACCCTTTCTGGAAATTCTCCTCCCTTGGCGTCTAGGTTCCTAACATGCCCCACATCCCTTTCTGAATGTTTCTTCACGATCTCCTGGGCTCTTTCCCCTCCAATACCTTGAGTGTAGGTTGAGGGCGGTTCCTACATAAATAGAGAGAATGAGTTGTTCACCTGTCCAGGTGTAAGCATTGTCAAGGAAGAGAGATTGTGTCTGGAAGTTCAGGAATAGAGCTGTGTGGCCATAGTACAGACTCACAGAGAGGAACTGTGGGAGGCGGCAATGAAAGCGATAGACTGAGCCAGCTGGAGAGGACTTTGAATGCCAGGCATGAGCTTTTTACACATACATACCCAGTGTGCAATCAAGCGTGGGCAGTGACATGGCTGCAGAACACTAGCATATAGGAATAAAACTTTTCTATAGTAAAACAATTGCCTGCATAGCACCCCCAAACAGTTATCCAGCCAATAAGAGTTTGAGTTGAAAATATTCCAATAGGATGAAATCTAATACCACAACAAAGAACCTGGAATCCACAATGATGTCACACTTACGTTCTTCAAGCTACAATATGAACAGAGGCTTAGGTAGTTCTTGCTCCTCTATTCTGACTCGCTTTCCATTTTTCAGTATGCCACTTTATCTCAGCCTTCTCATGCACACGCGAGAAATACCTACCTTTCTTTGGTTACTTTGTAGAGAGTATCAAAAAACCATATTTTAAGGCTCTTCTTCAGTAGATGTGATTGTGATCATCAGTCTTTATAGCATGAGTATAACATACATGACTAACTCCATCTTAAAGAGGAGACAGAAATACAAAATTATTTTCTGGTTTGGGACTCCTGTCTTCCAAATTTCAAGAGAGAAGAGTGTTCATTTCTGCCCTGGAGTTTTTCTTTGGGTCTAATTCCCGCCATTGTGTCTGTGTGAGTATGAAACAATACAACCACATGCTTATATGAAAATAAATCAGAGGCCCACTGCCTACCTTTTTATTGATATAGGCCATACTCTTCAACAAAGGTAGCATCGATGCCCTCTTCAACATGATCCCTCCAACTTCGGCTTTGGGGACCTGCTTTATTTTCAGTCCCAAGGAAGGTATCATCGAACCAAGCGGAGTCCAGGCTGTCCAGATTTCCTTCAGTTCCTCCATCCTGGGACACTTCGAAGAAGAGTTCCTGGTCAATGTCAATGGGTCACCTGAGCCTGTGAAACTGACCATTAGGTAAGATACATCTATAACTAATGTGGAAACTAACTGCTTTCTCTTAAACTTTGTAACTAGATTATGTCTTGGATATTCATAACTATCTTTGTTGATATGACCACGTCAACATAACGGGGTGTTCTGAATTTCCACCAGCACTTCCCTACTAGACATGTGTAACTTGTACCATGGTTACAGGTGCTATTTTGAGATCTAGTTTTTCTGTAAGCTATCACCTTATAAAACAAGGACTTACTCATTATATTACTTTCTAGTTACTCTCTCTGTTTTAGGATGTTTAGGGAAAATAAGTTATTAACACCTGTGTAAAATCATCTCCTTAACTAGTATCATAGTTTTGCTAAACCGTCATCTTTCCTTTTAATTTTAAGGAAATTCTTTAAATGCTCTTACCTGTAATGCCTACAGGTATTATAAAAGATCTACTTATAGTGTCAGTCAGCCAAGGCTGGACACTTGCAGCTTTTGTGCCGAAAGTCTTTTGATGGCTTCTCCAGCTGCTTGTGATAATTGAAAGTCATTAATAAAAGAGTTTGTCCTTGGTTTTAAAAAGAGGTTCTCTGTGACCAACCCATTGGAAAGATCTATAACTTTGGTTCCCGGTGCTTATAAAGATCTTATCTTCAGAACACACTGCAGATTCTATTTGGATTCCTACAGCAACAGGTTGTTAATTACCATGGCAGTCTCTCTCATTATGGCTACTGCTAGCAGGACCTCCCTCCATCTACAACTGATGTCCCCTTCAGAGTCTGCAGATAACATAGAAAGGAGACCGACACATATGGCCTGAAGAATTATAGGTATACTTATTGATCCTATGATATCTACTGGAAATTCAGAATCCCAAGACCAGCTCAAATGTCATTACCATTTCTTCTTAATTCTTCTTTTTTTTTTTCCTTCTGAATTCTTTCACCTAAGTATCCCTGTTATGGGGTGAAATGCATCCTTCCAAAATTCATATGTTGAAGTCCTAATACCTAGTACCTAAGAATGTGGCTGCATTGGAGACAGGATTTTTAAAGAAGAAACTAAGGTAAAGTGAGGTCTTATGGATGGGCCCTAATCCAATACGACTGGTGCTCCTTATAACAAGAGGACATTAGGACAAATACACAAATAGGAAAAGACCACGTGAAGACATAGAGAGAAGATGGCCATCTACAAGCCAGGGAGGGAGTCTCTCAGAAGAAACTAATCGTGTCAACACATTGATCGTGGACTTTCAGCCTGCAGAACTGTGAGGAAATAAATGTCTGTTGTTGAAGCCACCTTGTCTCCGGTACTTCATTGTGGCAGTCCTAGAAAACTAATACAATCCCTAACAAGGAGAATGAATAGGCATATACCCCAGGGGTTCAGTGGCACTGGCAAGACTGCTGCAGTCATAAACTTGAAGTCTAAAGACTTATCTGAAACATTCACAAGCCATTTACATTCTCTTCCATAATGCATCTGTGTTTGTGATCATTCAAAAAAATCAGAGTTGCTTTCCAGATATTTGAATAACATTGACTCTTCAAGAAGATGCACTGTGGTTATCCTGGCCCATGATTGACATCCTTCAGGGATGTGCTTACTATGAGAAAGACAGGAGTACTTTTTCATATTATATGAACTTCAACCCACTTCTCACCTCCACAACAGTTCTTATCTCATGAGAAGCAGTGGAGATGGTTATCTGGATAAGCAGGAAGAGCAAACCTGCAAATGCAACCTTTATCTCTCATTCAGAGATTATCCAGGGCCCTCAAGGGCCCTGGATAATCTCCATCAGATCAGCTATTGAAAGCCCCCAGCTGAATCAAGGCTTTCTGACTTTTCTGGCATCAGGAGTATTGTTCAGAATCATGAGTACCCTCCACAATATCCAGCATCATACACAGGCCTCCATACAGAAATGGGGAAGATAAAAACCTTAAAGCTGTGCTCTTATAAACATTTAAGATAAGAGGAATAATGGCCCTATCTGTAGGTAAGAAAGTGTAGGATATTAAAGGACCACAATTTTACTTTTCATGTAGACAAAGGGAAAGCAAAATGCTGGCCAAGACAGGCTAACTATCCTTCAAGTTGAATTAGAAAGCTCCTCCCAATATCATCTGGCCATGCCCTCATTTTAAGTTTAACCTAATGATTAACACTATATTTAACTATCAACGTACACACTCTACTTTATTTAGGAATAAATGTGTATTTGTTTTATCAACTCTCCCAGGAACCTACTCACAAGTGAACTTGGACTTAGTTAATACTCCAGGTGCTCTGTGGAGGTTGTCTCTCATTTTATCCTCTGGACATTACCATTCGCCCAAACTCCCATGCCACTTTCTTATTTTGGATGTTTATTCCTGGTTTTGTTAAAAGAGAATGACAAATTTGACTGTGGGAAGAATGTTTATGTTCATCCCAAATCTAATCACAAGTTGCTAAGAGAAATATTCTTGTCTAAATTGCACGTGTCCAAAAGTGTTTTAGCCCTTCAAACCATGAACAATAATTTTGCAAACTTGGTAACTATCTGGTGTTATGAATAAATGCCTAACGATAAAGGGTGAAATACAGGTTTAATATATTATGTATTCCCAGCTCCACACATTAATACTGATGTATGACTTTACCAGGAACCCCTTTTTAGGCTTTGTGGTCCAATAAATCTCTATAAAATTAGTATTGTAGATTCTGGAGTTTTATTTCTTATTCTTTTATTATCAGATACTCCTCTTTTCTCAATACTACATAATTTTGGCTAGGATGCCTTGAAAGATCAGAGAAATTATCATACTTTTGCTGTTTCTGTTACTCCTCCAACTACATGACGCAGTATTTTAAGTGGTTGGATAGACAACACTGTAAAATTAATGTGATTTTAAAATTACCCATGAGCAATTTTCTTCCCTCCTATTTTTACATACATAATTTTATGAAGTTTTCACCATATATTTTCTATTCAAAACGTTTCACTTAACATATCATAATAATTCAATCAACCTAACTCTTAGTCTTTAAAATTATCATTTTAACAGACCGCTGCCTTGATGAAGGGTACAGTCTTGTTAGGGACTGTCCTAATATTCAGAGTCCCTGTTAGAATGAATGTGACCATATCAAAGATGACATTCAGCCATACTTCCCTTAGCTATATGTGCCTTTGAACAAATGTGATTTAACTCTGGTTCTTTCTACTCCTGCACTGATTAAGTGACTGTTATGTGCAAATTTGTGAGCTTCTTTCTTACTTTCTTTAGATTTTTGTGCATTTCAGACACTTTTGATCCGTGTGTACTTTGTCCCACCCCAAATTTCTTTCACAAGTCGAGTATCTAACCTGGAGGCTTATTTGACTTCACTCTCGGCTGGATCCTAATTCCTTGCTGAGTACCTAACACCCCTTTTGAAACCACTTTGGGTTATTAGCATGAAATAGAATCGGTGGTCCAGGGAAAGGCTTTTAGGACTGAAACTGCTGCATTGAGTCTCCACGGTCAGGTCATTGCTCCTCTCAGCATTGCAGCTGCCTCTCACGACATTCCGGTCAGATCTATACAACCAGAAGTAAAAGTGAACAATGCCTTCAGCCTGTGACACGCCTACATCACCAATATCTGGAGCTGGGTGGATAAGGAGATTTATGCTTAGTGTGTTTTCTGGTATCTGTGTGTCTCTATGACGTTGAAACACTTGGCACAGTAAGAATCTGTCAAATCTCTGTATTACAAGCATACCTCATTTAACTGAACTTCACTTTATTGTGCTTCACAAATGTTGCAATTGTTTTGTTGTTTTTACAAATTGAAGGCAAGACCGTCCACCAGCAAAAAGATTATGATTTGCTTTACTGCGATACTTGCTTTATTGTGGAACTGAATCTGCAGTATCTCTGAAGTATGCCTGTATTTATTTTAAACTAGAGCACCACTCTAAGATTATGAGGCCTGGCACTGAGAGAGAAATAGACTAATGTTTAGAGTAGAGTGTCTTTAAAAGTCACCTATTCCAGTCCTCCCTTTGATACCCGAAGAAAAGAAACTAAAGCCTATACAGGTAAAGTAACTGGCCAGGATCACAGCTAATTGGTGGTAGGAACTGGCATACAACAGTTTTATGAACGTGTGGGATAAGGAATACTGGTATTTTTGATAATCTTTGATGTTTATTATAATATATGCTTAGACCTGTGTTTCTTTGTTGCCCAAGTTAACAACTTTTCATGGTATGTGTTTCATCCACACTAACATTTTGTGCCATTAGTTTGTTGATGTGTCTGCCGTGCCTCCTCATTGGTAGGAATGTGGTGATAAGTTAACCATAGTATCATTTACTAAAACCTGATGGTTTGAGAGTTGAAAAAAATTTTAAGAACCACTGTGATAGGCCATCATCTTTTGCTTTTTTTTCAAGACCTAGATCCTGTAATTGATTGAATGCCAATCACGGTTTTTAGTACTTACCCTCGCCCCGGCTCCTGACTGTTACCCTGCGCTCACCAGGTTCTCTCCCCACCCCCCTGCTTTTACTCCTATTTCCAGAGGCTGCGTCATTGGACCCACCTTCCATTTTAATGTTCCTGCTCTGCACTTTGGTGACGTTTCCTTTGGTGAGTACTTTTCCATTTTAAATTAGAAACTGAGAAGAATTACTTTTCTCTCTACATGGGAGAAGAAAGGTTTACAAAGAATATTTCTTTCCTTTTTTTTCATGGGTAATAGCTAAGAGGGTCTAGAATTTTTCTTCTTCTGCCACAGTGGCATTTCGGTGCCATTTCCTAGTTTCTGTGTGAAAGTTGTTATTGTGTCCTGGGCACTAATGGCTGTCAGGCCATGGCTGTCCCCCTTCCTCCGGCAGTGGGACCACAGACCGCCTTGTGCTTCACTCCACTATCTGAATATTACAAACTTCCTATTAATATGCAGGTTCTGATTGGCCAGTCAGGATACACAGGAACCGTTTCACAGAGAGGCTCTCAAGTTTAAAGTGAGCTCAGTGGTGGTTTGATTCAGGTGTCTTATCATTTCAAGTCGAAGATTCTTCTACAATACTATCGTTTTGTGTTGTCTTCTCACTCAGTTACTTCTCTGAGTCATTTTCTCCCATCTAAGCTTCCCCAGTAATAAAAATGATAACAACAGTAGCAGTACAAGTTCCCATTTTTTGGTTCTTCCTATATATTTCAGTCACTGCTAAGTGAGTTACATGCAGCACTACATTGAAACCTTTTAGCAATCCCCTGGGGAGGCACTATTTAAGATCCCCATCTAAGAGATGGAAGAACTGAGCATGGAACAGTTAAATAACTTCCTGAAGTCACACAGCAGTGACAGAATTAGTATTTCAGTTGCGATCTATTTAAATCATGTACTGTCAACACGAGTGATATTGCCCCCGAAGAGGCGAAAATTGGTTCTTGGATGTTGGGAAAAAAAACTTAAATATGACAGTGGCTTGTGGTCCTCTAAAACTCAGTCCTACCCAACAGAATTTCATTCCTTAGTATCAAATTTTTCTCATTAGGGAAAAATTAAATCGAATTTAAATCATAATTAAATATAATTGATTTGATTGCACTTAAAATTAATTTATCACAATGGTTCTTTTTAGGAGGTAATAATAATAATAATAATAATAATAATAATAATAATGATAAAGGTTGAAAACCACTAGTCTAAGTCCATATTCCATAACCCTTTCTATTTTACTCTATTGCCTCCCATTTTGACTTTCAGTTCTTTCGCTTCAAAGTAGGCCCATCTACTTGGGGAGAAATTGTTCTTTAGAAAAAGCTGATTAATAATGCCTTTGCCAGTTGCATTAACATTTGGGGTTATGACAGTTTTATTTATTCAGAACATATTTATTTATACAGTGTTCCCCCATCTATATTATATGGGGTAAGGTACATATTATAAGTATGTAAATGAAGTTGAATGTTTGTTACTATAGAATATAAAAATGGCTGGAGAGGTTTTTATAATTTTGTAGGGCATGTTTGAGTGATAGACTCTTGAAGGAAAATAAAAGTGCCCTACAACTTGAAAATCGTCTGGTGGCCAACTAAGAGGTATACTCTCTCAAGGGTAATTGTGACAGATGCTCAATAAGAAGTAAATTAGTATACCCAGACCTAAGCAGTCATTCTCCAAACAGTTCAAACTGAGTCCACAGAGAGGTCTGGGCAATTGATGCATGACAGCAGCATATCCCTCCACAGCCATTTAAATACAAAGTCCAGCACAAGGACATTTGGACGATGTCCCCCCTATATCATATTGCCCTGCAGGGAGAAAACAGAGTACAAATAAGCACCTCAAATCAGTTCCTCCAAGAAATCTCACACTGATTCATTGTCCAGACTCTCCTCTATTGCTCAGCTCTGCAATGTTAATGTAAATGCGATACAAATGGTAAAGCCAACAGCTGTTTCTCATAGTTGGCCCTGCTTGAAGTTTTGGTAACTAGCTTAGATGAAAATTAGAAACAGCTTATTTTTCTTCTCTTGGATATTATCTAATGGAACCATTTGATGACACAGCAGCTAGTCAAGAGGATGGAACACACTACAGAGCCATGACCCAAGATTCCCCAAATCTGAGATATGAAAACTTACCCCTCCTAAGTCCACTTTCAAAACCCAAGTTGCCTTCTTTGTTCATTTGGATATGGATCCCTCAGTCTTCTCTAGTGCAGCAGAAAATGTTAACAAAAACATAACTTTTTTGCTTGCCAACAGGAAGTCTAGAGCAATTTGGTTTTCAAAACCATTTGAGTCAGTTAATTCAGGCTATTTTGCTGTGCTTCTGGACTTTGCACTGTAACAACCAAAGTCAAGGACAGTTTTGTGATACTGTTTCAAAATTATTTTATGATAATATTTTCAAATCCCAAAGTTAGAGTCCACATGACTCCAACACAAAATGTCATTATTTTCCCAGGTAGATTGACCTCCCATCACAAAGAAACATGGTCGATTGGACGGTTACTTGTTGGAAACTGTCTAATTATTGCCCCACGTGTGCAAGTAGGGCTTTAATGAGGCAGGTAAAAGTAAGCAAGTTATTGGCTCAGGAATGAAAGACCAATAGGGGTACATTTAGGTCCAGATGCCAAAGAGAAATTAACTATTTCGGGAAAAAGCCAGGAATTGGAGGAATTTTTTTAGTCATGATGACAGACATATTGTGTGGAGTTAAACAAGGTTTGCAGAGACTGTTGTAGGGCTTGGGAGTACATTAAGCTAACTAAAGTTGGTAGTATCGTTCTCATATTGGCACGAAGGCCCATTCCTGAAGAGGTATTACCTGTGATAGGTTAGTGTTTGGAGACATGGCATTTATTTGCTTGGAGATGAAGATCTAGATGTGGCATCAGGGTTTGTTGGGATTGATGATGTTAGGATATTATAAATACCATAAAGTACACCTGAAACTAATGTAATAAAAATAAAACTAAATAAATGAATACTGTAAAGTAGGTGAGCAGTAATAATATTCTTGGTTGGTATCTAAAATGTTTAAAGTGCAGCAATAAAGATTTTGATGGTAGGTAGGATTGGATGTTGGGTGACATATCTAATAATTAATTAGGCTGACTGAAGCTACAATAGCATGAGAGAGTCAGGTTATAGGATCTGAGTGGCAGTTGTCCCTGGAGGAACACTGAGGCTTTGATAAACCCTCGGATTGATAAAAAATAAAATGGGCCAAGTAGCAACCAATATGCCATGTGACAGACCAAAAGAGGCAGGCTAAGTGTCTGTAAACTCGCTATTTTTTAGGAGGCAGAAGAATGTGTTGAATGAGAATAATGAGTCTGGAAGGCTCCAGGCACTCAGTGGACTTGACCATTGGATAATTTGGACAGAGAAGTTAGTGTTCATGGGTACAAATGTTGGGATAAACATAAGCATCAAAAAAAAAAAAAAAGAAAAGAAAAGCACGATACTTGTCTCTTCTGCCAAGTATGAACTGGAAGTATTTTACTCAAAGAGAAGTATTTAAATTGACTTTAGGAGGTTGTACAGTTGGGAGTCAAGGGCAAAGATTAATTGTAATGGTCGTAAACAGATCTTAGAAAGGCTGGCAGAGAGACCATAGTAGGCATGAGCAAAGCCTACACCCAAGCAAGTTATCACTAACAGTAAGAGACACACATCAGCAGATTTCAGAATTCTATAACCTTAAGGTAGTAAATAGAGAATAATATGGCACAATGATAAAGAACAGAAGTATGCAAAGGAAAGCATGAGAATCAGTAATGTCGAGCACTTAGCAAAACCTTGTTCCATCAGTCTTGGGCAGATCTTTCTACTTTATGTAAAGACTACTTGTTCTTAGCTTAGAATAGCAATCTATTTCTGAAGGTCATCCATGTCTGGAAATTTTATTAGCAAGCTTTCATGTAAGCTCTACAGTAAGAGTTTTTAACATGTCTTCAGCTAATAATTTGATTCTTTGGATATCTTTTTACCCAAAGAGCCATTTCATAGTTAACTGCAGGGTCAGGGAAGCCTGTAAAGGAGACTTTGGTATATTTTTTCAGAGTACTCGTTATTGAGATTGGAAGAAAGGAGAGCGTCTGAGGGTGGGTTTTTAGGGAAAGGTTCTGGAACTTGTAGATGAGTTGGTTCTTGACAATACTTAGTTATGTCTGCATGAAGCAAGCTTGCTTCAGATTGATAAAAGACTTGTAATCAGTGGATGTTCCAGTTAGTATTTCCTGAGGTAAACAGTCTGTGAGTTCCAGAGGAAGTTAACCTGATCTGATGGACATTAGAACTAAAGGCAAAACACTTCACCAAAGAACTCCAAGAGCCTCAGAGAGCTTGACCAATTTAGGACTGATAATACTATTTTTATGCTCTACATTTCCCAAGGTTGTGGATTGTGGAATTTTTGTTCAAATGGTTAACAAACTGTAAGGTTCTTTATAACCCTTGTAAGGTTCTTTATAACCCTTCTGTGTAAGGCTGCAATTCCCCAGGGGGAAAGGTTATAGTGTACAGTTTCTTAGTCACATTCATAGCAGCAGCCTTTCTGTGTGGGGAGGCTCAAATCCATCTAAAGAATTTATAGACAGGGCTGGCCGAGTGGCTCAGTTGGTTAAGAGCTCACTCAAGGGTTTGAGCTCTGAGCAACAGCGGTTCGATTCCCAGCCCGAGCTGAGCAGCTGCTGAGCTGCCAACAGGTAGCAGGATGGCTCAGCTTAAAAATAAAGAAATAAAAATAAAGAATTTATAGACAATTACAAAAACATATTCTTTATTTTTGGCATTAAAAGATTTTATTGGGGAACAATGTGTTTTTTCCAGGACCCATCAGCTCCAAGTCGTTGGTTTCAATCTAGTTGTGGAGGGCACAGCTCACTGACCCAGGTGGGAATTGAACCAGCGACCTTGGCGTTATGAGCACTGTGCTCTAATTAACAGCCAAACGGCTGCCCACTGGCAGCTCAGCTCCAAGTCAAGCCGTTGTCTTTCAATCTAGTTGTGGAGGGTGCAGCTCACTGGCCCTTGTGGGAATTGAACTGGCAACTTTGGTGTTAAGAGCCTGTACTCTAACCACCTGGGCTAACCGGCTGCCCTAAGAACATAGTCTTAATTATGTGATTTGTACACAGCCCATTTTCATTTGAAAGGTCTTCTGGAGTATGATTTAGACCCATGTCCCACTGCAGTTTTCTTGGAATATGATAGCAGGATGTAAGGCAGAAACCAGCCACATCCCCACCTACAGAGGAGAAATTTTCCCATCTACTCTTGTTCAGAGATTATATCTCTTCTATGATTGGACCTGTGGTATAAGATTTTTGTCAAAGACCACCTTAGACTTTGGGGTACATCATAGTTGGTGTGCCAAAGACCATTGAAGTGGGCATAGGATCCTGATTTTAGGAAACGTTTGTTTTCAAAGTCTGAGGCTGAATATTTTATGTCCAAAATGGATTGTGTGGATGTATTTATTGATCTCCCATATTCTGATTTATTTCTATAAACGACTATAAAAATGCCACCTGTTTTGCACAATGATCTGCCAACACATTTCCCTTTGCTTTGTGGAGATTTTTATTTTACTAGAAAAATTAGGAATTCATTGTCTAAAATATCCCACATATCCCCTAAAGTCTGTGAATTGTAATTTAATTTTTGGTCTTGGGTATTGCTGAAACAATTTCATATTCTTCTTCAGTAGGGTCCATTCTTTAGTAGAGAGATCATGTTCTAAATAATGTACCACCTTTTGTCAGAATTGAAATTTTTCCTTTGCAGCCTAATGATCTTTTGCTCCTAGTTTCTTTAAGTCTTCTTAGGGGCTTTCTAGGTCAGATGAAAAAATATATATATTGACTGAAACTCAAATCTCTTGAGACTATTGTCTTTAAAATCATTACTTACATACTGGGAGATGTATGAAGGTCCCTTTGTGAAACTGAGGCATTCTGGCCAAGCAGGTTGTTAATTATTCCAAAAAAATAAAAGGTACATAGTTGTTGAGTTTTTATATACTAGATGCTAAAGAAGGGAGAATAGAGTACTCAGCACTGCAAAGTACTTGCATTCAGAGGAAACTCTACAATGTATAGTATCAGGATTTGGTGCAACCAGAAACCTAGGAATAACATTCATATTAATGACCCTTTAGTCTTTAACAGTATTCTTTTCCTTTAGGCTTCTTAACAAGCAATGTGGGATATTACAAGTAGTTGTACAAGGAATTGTTCTATCTAGGAGGTGGTAATTGGCTTTATTCCCAGAAAAACTAATAGCTTCATAAAGTAGCCTGAGCAATGGTTTGAGAGAACCCACCTGAATCTTTGTAGGATCTTCTTCCATAATATGTACACCCTACATTAGAAGAGTGTTTATTCCATAAATGGTCCGAAAATAAGGGTAAGGAACCTATAGTTTCAAGAGTCAATGTTGGGTTAGTTCAGAAAAGTCAAATGCAGCAATTACATGATTATGAAATTGACTTTCTAGCAGTTCCTCTGGAATTTCTAAGAATAATCCTTCAAGTGCACTTAATCAGACAATTCTTTTTCCATTAATGATCTCTTCCAAGTAGATTGGCAAGTGCAGTGTCACAAAGGAGACAGGAATGTGTTTACTCTATAGTCTTAATGTGTAGACAAAGGCTCAGACAAGGGGAGAGAAGTAGATTGGTTCAAAACACCCCCTGCAGTACTGCAGGCGTTACTCTAAGACCAGTTGTATAATATTGCAGTTGGGTTCAAAGTAGAAAGAGTAGTGTTTGTATCCAGTAGAAATATACATACCGGTTCTCCTATCATTATAGATAATTCTTTTTTTTTTTTAAAGATTTTATTGGGGAATTGGGGGAGGGGAACAGACAAGTTGCTGTCATTTTGTTATTTAGTCTAGTTGCGAGGACATGCTTCACTGGCCCATGTTGGTATTATCATTGCGCTCTTCCCAGGTAAGGCAGTCGCTCGCCGGCCATTGGATGGCAGCTCATGGCAGCTAACGAAAGCTCATGTCCGCTGCCGGCCAGCCCCACTGCAGCCTACGCTGTCGCTGGCAACTCATGGCAGCCCAGCTCCAGGTCAAGCTGTTGTTCATCATCTTAGCTGTAGAGGATGCAGCGTCACTGGCCCTCATGTGGGATCCAAACTGGGGCCCTGCTGCTCAGAGCTGGTGTCCCAAGCCAACTCTTAACCAATGTGCCACTCGGCCGGCCTTGTTATAGATAATTCTTGGTCTGAAAGTGGGAGCAGACAAAAGGGCCATGTAGGGAACCCAAACTCAGAGTTCAGTTTATTGCTTACCAGGCAAGGAGGAGCCACCTCTCTTAGGAAAGGAATGTGGGTTTCACTGAGCTGAATTTAGGAGGGTTAGATATAACATGAAAAAGCAGCTTTGTCTAAGGGAGGCAAAAGCCAACGTGTTAGTCTCTGGCTGGCTCAGAAGCAGATCGCAGTCTCTTGGGAGAGGCTGTTTGGTTTTGTGTCATTGACCCTGAGGGCACAAGCCGCAGACAAGTCCAAAATGAGTTATATAATGTCTTAGCAGGCTCGGGGTCACACAGCGGGCAAAACCACACAGGCTTCTCTTTCACACATTGGCAAATAGAAAGAGCAAATATAATTCTATTTGTGGGGGGGCGGAATTTAATGAGAAATATACTTCTGGAAGACTGCTCAGCAAACCGATAATGGGGCTGCCTCTTGAGAGGGACCTAGATGATGATTTTATGTCTACTGTTGCTACATAGTAAATGCACAATAAGTATTCATTGAATGAATGAATGAATGAATGAATGAAATGTGTTTATTGATTTACAATTGAAAACAATATCAGGGAGAGTTGTTGTTAAACAAGTAATGTTGAATTGCATAGACAATTCATTTAAGAGGTTTGGGGGAGGTTGAAGTTCAAGGGAGACTATTGTGGGGCTTTTATTTCTTACCTCATATTTTGTTTTCCAGGGTTTCCTCATACCTTGATATGTTCCCTCAATAATACCTCCTTGGTTCCCATGACCTTCAAACTGCGTGTCCCTGGGGATGGTGTTGGCCATAAAAGCATTTCAAGTAGTGAGCAGTATTCAGACAACAAAAGACCACCTTGGAACAAGGATGAAGTACCTACAACAAAACCAAAAGAATTCACCATCACTCCCGACTGTGGCACCATTCACTCCCAAGGATTTGCTGTTATCAGGGTACAGTTCACAGCCTTCCTGCACACACGGCCCAGCAGCCGAACTCTTGCATAGGTCCGGAGACCACACCTAGGGTTTGCCCTGAATGCCCAGTGTCAGTGGGAAGGAGTGCCTCTAATTCACATGGGAAAGTGGGCCTATCAGGAAATAAACTACTATGGCAAAAGAAACCAGAAACAGATAGATTGGGCAAAAGACGTGACCCTGCTCCAGTGGATTTTCATCAATCTACATGTGTTGCCTTCTCCAGAGCAGTGGACTGTAGTGATGTGTAGTGAAACCACTGCTCTATATAGATAGTTCACCCATCAGTGCTAAAGTAAAAGGATTTAAGGACTCAGTAATCATTAGGCCCTCCTTTCCTTCAGACTCAATCATTTATACCAATCAATGTCTAGACTTATGCCACGGACGATATCCAGTTCATTCAGATTTTTAATACGCATCTGGGCTTCCTGGTGAATGTGGATGTGATGTTCCTAATAGCGCTTAATATTTAAGTCAACAGCGTGATGCTTTGGCCATAGCTTTGCAGTGCTACCTGAAGAATTATTTCCTGGCTAACTGTGAGAGGTTTTACTGTCCTCCTCACTTACTTTTTCTTTTCCAAACAGATCCAGTGATATTGGAGGCTGCTAAATTGACATGATTTTATCTTTCTGGGGAAAGAAAAAAAGATAAGACTTCATAGATAAAGACTTTCTCTTTTGTCATTATCTGTGAATATTTAATTCAGCTATGGTTTTTATCCCCCAAATTTCTTTTAAGTGCTTCATAATGTCTCACCATGAATGCACTCATCCTAAGGTGCATTCGTGGGAGTTTTCAGCTCTTCCAAGGGCTTCTCCATGGGTCCATTGAGATTTGACATCATATATCTATATGTTCTCAAGGTTGCTGTCTCTGTCCATTTGGGCTGCTATTACGAAATCCCAGAGACTGGGTGGCGTATAAACCACAGAAATTTATTTCTTACAATCTGGAGGCAGAAAGTCCAAGATCAGGTTGCCAGCTTGGCTGGGTTCTGGTGAAGGGCCTCTTCCAGATTGCAGCCTGCTGACTTCTCCTTGTATCCTCACATGGTGGAAGGGCCTGGGGAGCTCTGTGGGCCCTCTTTTATAAGGGCGCTAATCCTGTTCATGGGGGCTCCACCCTCTTGACCTAATCACCTCCCAATGTTCACGCCACCCAAATGCCATCACAGTGGGGGTTAGGATTTCAGCATGTGAATTTGGGGGAGGGGGCACAACCATTCAAATCATAGCAGTTGCTAACTGTGACTTTCTCAGGGAGAGGTGCTGCTGTCATGAATTTATTTATTTTTACTTAGCAATGCTCAGCCTACATGATCTCTACCCTTCCCCCCGCCCCGTTTTTTTTTCCTCTCCCACATTGTATAGGAAGATTTTTGAAGACATAGATAGCATCTATCTAGAGGTGTCTTTCATAACCACTTTTTCTTCTGCCTTCTAACCATAGCTCAGAGACCAGGGTTAGAATCTCCCTGGGAATCTCTGCATGCCGAGGCAGCTGCTTCTCTCCAAATCTGATACTTTTTCCTCCAAATCAATGACTCCTTCTTTACTTTATTTTCTCTTTATTTTGGAAAAGCTTTCTCTAAGCTTCAATTTTCCCTCATGATCTGCACTCCAACCACGTTTGTGTGGACTCAAATTTGCATCCAATAATACCCTTTGCAACCCCAAAAAATTTTAATTAGTACCTGATACATAATTTATAGATAGAAAAGCCTTAACCTGTGCTAGAAGCTGTTTTCTAGATGTACGAGTTATCTCTTCCAGTACAAATCATTTGAAAGCAATTAAAAATTGTAACAAGGCTTCAAAAGCCTAAATATAAGGCTTCAGAACAGTAAATAAAAACATAGGGTGAAATATACTGGCCAGATATTGCCCTTGGGTAGGCTTTTCTTTGGAGCTTCCTATTTTCTGTTCTAATAATGAATACTGGTGTGTGGAGGTGAGGGACAAAATTTTGGTTAAAAGAAAATAAATGACTAGTTGGTTTTTTATGCCATTTCTGGAATTGACATGGTTATTTCATTTATTTTGCCTTAAGAGAAATGTAGCTGTAGTGTTTTATCAGTGTATTAAATTTTCATAATTTATATAGCCCAGACATATAGGAAACAATTTAAATTGCAACAATTAATAGCTGTTTGGTATTGCTCATCCTTCAGGGTCATTTTTTTCCCCTTCTGCAGGTAGATGGTTTCTTTGGTACAACCTCCTCAGAAATGAAAGACCTATTATACTAAAAGCCACTTAGGTTTTCACCTGGTCTTTGAAAAAACTCAGCGTGCCCTGGCCCCGAAATGTAACTTGTTCAACTAAAAATGTAAACTGCCATACATCCCACAGTGAAGTACTTAGAAGCTGCGCTCATCAGTGTGGTTGTCCCTGGTTCCTTTGTCCCCTGCGCAGAGGGACAGCTGGTCTTTCAAAAAAGCAGCCTTCTCCTTTTTCTTCTCAGGTGACCTTATGCTCTAACACTGTGCAGAAGTATGAGCTGGCTCTGGTAGTGGACGTGGAGGGCATTGGGGAAGAAGTGCTGGCGCTCCTGATTACAGCCAGGTATAGCACGCACCTGCTCCCCTCTCTGCCATCTCCCCTGAGCCCCCAGGAGTGGGCTGCCTCTCTCGCAGGCAGCACGCCTGCCCTGCCCGCAACCAGCTCACACTGGTTTGTTCTGCTTTCCTAGGAAGGGAGCTGAATTTGATATTTGGATGACAAAGCTTTAAAACAGCCAACATACCTTTGATGGAGATAAGAGAAGGAATGTGTGTGTTGTGCAGTGTTGAGAATAAGAATGCTCTCTCTTTCTGAATTTCCAAGTATATAACTAAAAAGGTTTAGCAGGAAGAGGAGTTGCTATTTTTTATTTTTTACCTTTAAATACCATTTTCCAGAGTTACACCGCAGAAAGAGTGGTGCTCAGGGTCCTGCTGGGGAAGATCCACTTAGCAGAATGCTCTTACTATGACCTGAATGTGGGCTGCAAGCGGCCCTAGATGAGGCCCTCTCAACAATATAAATTCTTCAGAACCATCACCAACTTCTCTCTCTTTTAGCAAAGGCAGCACTGGGCTCTGGAGTCAGGTTAAGATCCTGGCTTTTTTTGTTGACTGTGTCTCCTTGACCAAGTTACAGCCTTTCCATGGATGGTGTGTCATCTACAGGTGCTGACAGTGATCCAAAATAAAATCATGGGCTACACTCTTGCCAAAGCAAACAAGTGTCCAGATCGGGGACTTTGGAGTATGTATATGAAAATACCGTCTAAAGGAAATAGAGATAATTACTTAGTAAAACTCTGATAATATATTAATTCCTAGAATTTAGGTCTGTCATGAATCTTAGGAAGATGCACCTTCAGAAAGGTGCAGACATGCTGGCTGGTGGGGCTATTGCAACAGGCACCATGTCAGGTGTCCCGGGCTTGGATGAAGCCAAACAGCAGCCCTAAAAGAACTTGAAGGTCAAGGCCTTGCCATGATCTACTTAGTATTCCTTCTAAAGACCTAACTGATTTTTTTTTGCTTGTTTGTTTAAAAACAGCACAAAATCTTTCATCTGATGCTCTCTGTACCCAAGTTTGCCTTTTTGTCCAGTCTTGCATTTCTTTTCTATGTGGGTTTATTCTGATGCTTTCCAGCCTCTTTTCCATGCAGCTATCAATAGGAAGACCTGAATTTTTTTGTTTTTTAAAAAGGTTCTAAGAGGCTATGAGTTTTCTACCATGTATACTCTGTGACCCAAGTCAAATACTACAATCCCTCTGAGCCACAGCATTTCAGATAGTAAGGGATTAGCTTTATGAACGTCATTGGGTCAGCCAACTAACTCCTTTTCTCCCTAAAAATGAATACTCATCCCATGTGAAATCCTAAGGTTTGGGGTTAACAAGACTCTTTCAAGTCATTACTTCAGTGTAACCTGCAGGAACCACTCAAAGACTCTCAACAGAAGAGCTGCTTTCAGCACTTGCTCCCTAAAGTAATTTTCCCAGAGAGCCAGCAGTGACGGCGTGCTGTGCCCCCTGCCACACGTTAACCGTCTCTTACCGAGCCCTTCCCTGGCAATGTGCTATGCCCTTCATTCATGCTATCGCCTGTATTTCCCACAACACCCTAAGAAGAGTTAATGGTGCTAATGTCAATCCCTAGAATGACCTTCATTTTACCCACAAGCAAAATGGGACTCTGGGAGGGAAAGCAACTTGCGCCAGGTTGTACTTGGGAAGGTCAGTATTTGAACCTGGCTCTGATTGATTCAAATGCCAGTGCTCCTCACCACTGCACTGTATTGTGACAGTGTAGTAGGGCAGGTCAGAAGTTGAGATTCACAGATACAAAATAAGACCCAAGTCACCTAATAATAGACCAACTGCACACACAAGGCTTCAGTTCCTCCCTCTCTGGCACACAACTCTCCCTCCATCTCCCCCACCACACCCCCTTCACACTGAGCATCGTTGTCACAAAGCCAGTTCTGGCTCCAGCAGCTGCCGAAGCGTACTGATCCAAGACAGCTGTTCTGCATAGGAATTAGAATTATTACCATTATTTAGATGGTATAAGCTGTTGCTAGTCCTCAGGGGACTCTGGTCAAAAGTGTCAGAGCTAGTTAGGACCCCATGCTGGTGGCATTGGCCCTGTTTGCCATGGAACCAGATCTGCTACCCTAAGGAACTTGTACTGTTGCGGGTCCCTTGCCAAAGGAAAGCCAAATATGAAAAGCAATGGAAATGTTAGTCATTACCCACCAAAAACAGCTGTTTAATGAGTCCTGCTTCTGGCCCTTTTTTTGATTAAAAAGTAGTGACTGGGGGCTAAGGGAGACGGATGACAGAAGGAAGATTTGAAAATGATTAATGTAGTTATTAGAGCAAACTATGACAGTGACAAATGTGTTTAACTTGGGACTTACGTTCTCTATATGTAAACATGCTCTCTGTCCTTTTAAATTCTTTAATTGAGCTCCTTCCTTTGAGCAGGTGTGTTGTACCTGCCCTCCACGTGATTAATACAGAGATGGACTTCGGGCACTGCTTCCTGAAGTACCGATATGAGAAAATGGTACAGCTTGTCAATGATGACGACCTCCCAGGATGCTATGAGGTCCTGCCTCCGGTAAGTTACTTTATCTTTTCTCAGTGTTGATTTTTTTTCTTCAGTTGGATTTCTTCAATGAGAAAGAGAAATCCTTCTTAAGAGCCTATTCCTGAAATTCCTGAACACATGACTTTCTGTAGTCCTGCTTTTGAACACTGGGATAGTCTGTGGATGGGGTTATAAAGCCACAGCTGGATTGCCACCTGCAGGAGTGAGTAGCTGCAGGTGTAAACAGTTGTTAATTTCCCAGGAAAATTGCCTTTGATAAAGAAATAAAGAGTCAATTAAGCCAACATGCATAAGTTGCACCTGCAAATAATTGACTGAATTAACCATGCATAGGAAATGAGACAGAGCTAGGAGTTTTTGTTGATGTCTGTCTGGCTGTGACTCGAACAGCTTCATTAAGATATAGTAATGCAATATTTATAAATGGACTTTTTGGACTAGAAGGCTAGAGATAATATAGGAATGAGAAAGAAGGAGTTGCCTGTTAATGTTGTATGAAATAGATCTGTCTACATGCCACTACACTTAGCTAGGTGGGAGACTAAGCAGTCAAAAGCATTGGGATAAAAGATTTAAAAAGAGCTGTACAGCCTAGAGTAATGGAAGGTTCCTAATGAGATGCAGTTCACCAAGAATGCATCTGGGTTTAAAACCCAGTTCTATAAGTACAGTAATACAAATTCGTGCAAACGAAATCAAATGAGGGGTTTTATTTTACTACAATTTCAAAATGAATTAAAAGACCAAATAGGGGCCACAGAACCAAGGCGGGATTAGGCTCCATCAGCTAAAGGAAGGAGATGGCCACTGGTCAAAGCGATGCCAGAATTTTGTCTTCTGGCATCTAGACATTGTATTTTTGTAATAGAAACTTGAAAAGACATGAATCGTGTTCGGAGTAACCAGAATGGCAATCTAATTACCTGGAAATCCAAGTCGTATGAGGAGCAAACACAGAGTTTAATCTGGAACAGACAAGACTTAACCACAAAATAGCTACTGTTCACTCGTCAAAGGGCTGTTATGTAAAAGAGGGAATGAGAATTATTCTGTGCGTTTCTCTGAGACAAAGCCAGAAGCTAAGGGTAGGGGTGACAGGAGACAACTTTTCTAACTTTCACATGCTTAACAGCAGAACAGGCTAGCCCTGCAGAGCAGAGCCTGCATCTGGGGTGATAGGGAAGCTAGTTTTGCACAGCTGGGCTGAGGAAAGGGTGAGGCACTTGGCTCAAGCACAAAATTTAAGGGGGAACCAAAAAACTCAGTAATCAAGATAGATAATATTTTCATGCCACATTTTAAGAAATCAAAATGAGTTTAAAAAAACCCACGATAAACAAAATATCAGAACTTTAGATAAAAACAGAATCAGGACTACTGGTTTTCCTTTTGCCTCAAGCTCCAGTAAGGCTGAACAGTGGGATGCTGAGCTATATTAGGCCACGTTAGACCAGACCAGGCATGGAAAGACCAGTGGGTGCTCCAGGCAGGCGAAACCTGCGTGCTCTATCCTTATCTCAAGGAGCTGAGTCTCTGAGAAGTGTGTTTCCCAGAATTGCCTAAATTTATTTGGCCATAGGATTTTTGTTTTATTTTATTTATTATTAGAATTTGGGGGTTGATTTTATTTGGGTGTCTCGTGGTGGTTAGAACCACTCTGTGTTCAGAACAATCATGGCACAGGAAATACGTCACCAAGACTGCCCAGAAAAGTCTGACCCGCTGAGTCTTATTGTTTAAAATACACATATTCATAATAACTGACAAATGGTGATGTGCCTCATAGGAATGTGTTAGCGTTTGCAAATCTTCCGACTTGCACCATCGACCAACCCCTTCCTTCTCATTCACCCGAAAATAAGACTCAGTCAAATCCCCCTGATCCCCTAACCAGCCCTTCAACTCCCCATTTCCATCTGTCTCCATGCAGGGTGGCCTCCTGTAGCAGGGGCTAGACTGTGATCGCCCACTCCACCGGTTCCATTTGCTTCTTCTCGTGTCTTTAGGGTAGGATGCTGCAGTGAACCCAACAGTTGACACTCAGACCACTTCTCCAATCTAATTGGGAAAGGAAACTTGAGAGGGCCAGAATTCATCCATTTGATCAATTAACTAAAAAAGGGTTTATTTTGGTAAAACTTGATCTTCTTGGAGACACTTCAGTCAGTTGTTTGGGATTTTTTTTTTTTTAATGGTGGAAAAAAGGCATCTGAGGACTGCTGATGCACCCCCGCTCACTCAACGGCTTGCTTACATGCACTGGACCTCAGCAGAGGGAGGTAAGCGCTGTGGTGTCTGCCAAACTCTCCCGGCAATTCTGGGCAGAGCCAATGTCTGGGCCCGAGCTAGTCCAAGCTGGTCACTGAAAATCCAGTTAAAGTTCTGATTGAAGTTCCACCTTCACCTCTGTCCCTTGTGTTGGGGACAGCCCCTGGGGGCTGATACTCAGGCCAGGAGTAGCCGAGGGAGGCAGACAGGTTCCAAGCACGTTTCCAGTTACAGGGAACAGAACACAGGCCTCCGAGAGTCCTCGGAGCAATGTGCAGGTTGCAGTGATGGGTAGAGTAAAACCTCTCCTTCGAGCTCAGCATCACTGACAGACCCTGGGGACTGCGGTCGACAATGCTGCTGAATACACCCGAGTACACAGTCAGACATTGTTCAGTAAACAGTAAATGTGTAATGTAAACCTCGAGAGGGCCATATTTGCTCCAAACATGCGGTTAATGTGAGCAGAATGGCTGCCATTCAAAGTCTATTCACAGGAAAACGGCTGGGGGCTCACACACAATGGACAGACACACACCGGTTATCCAAAAGTCACTGGATACGGACTTCACTTGGTTCAACATGGGTTTTGGTTTTGTGAACTCCAAACGCAGACACTCATTCACCTCGCAGCCTTGGATTTGTCTACTTTTGGATACATACATATTTTTTTCCATTTCTTGCCATATTGTCAATGCCTAGTCTGAATATCATCATTTAAGAGTAGGGGAGGAATCAGACTCTTCATATGAACAGGTCTGGGCAGGAAATGTTTCGGCTATTTGCTTTCTCCACTCAGATTATTTCTATCAAAGTTCAACTGGTTATCCAAAGCCAAACTACAGTAATAAGGATCCTGTGGCTCTTCTGGACGGCTGCCTGCACGCCCCCTCCCTGGACTACCTAGAATCGTTACATAGGCTACAATTAGTTACCCCACTGTCAAAGCAGGGCAAGTGGGAGGGGCAGGGAGAGGGCATGAAACCTCAGATAACCAGCACGTTTTTTTCCAAGCGGTCAGTTTAAAAATCAAAAAAGAAAATTTAATTCAGTATCAAGAGAAAATACTGTGGGAGAGCCAGGCCGTGGGGCTGCCCTTCCTCAGGACCCACAGCCTCCTCGTTTGTTCACAGAGAACAGTGAGACACGAAGGCCTACAGACTGTGTGCCAGACTGTGTGCTTGGGATGGGGGAGGGCCCTGGTCACCTGTGGGCCAGACCAAAGGGCAGAGATGCAGACAGCTGCCCCTCTATCCACTACCATGGCTCAGGGCCTCCTGTGCCCCCACAGAAGTGCCCGAGATAGCCCCCTCCCAAGCCGGTGCACAAAACACCTCCTGCCTCCACTGCAGCCAGGCTCTTTGAAGGCCAACTTGGGAAAGAGCCGCCGATTTCCCTTTTCCAGAACAGAATTCTTGCCTGCCCACTGGTAAATTTCTTGTTTTCAGCTTGCTTTTTTTTTTTTTTAAGAAAAGCCAAAGAGAAGGCAGTATAATCTGCTACCCCCTGAACCAGTCAGCAGCTGGTCAGAACCCGCTGGGCAGGGCCGCTCAAGGATGCACAGTGATGCATTGATCTCACCACCTGGAATTGGAGAGCAACAAGCCCCCTACCAACCTACCACACACTACCTGTCAGTTCTCATCCTTTCACAGGATTAGCCCAGTTCCGGCTGTGCAGACACTGGCAGTGAGGGGTGATCATCCCTGTGGGGGGGTGTCTCTGCGGATTTCTTTCTTTGGCCATGGGATTTTTAAAGTTTTATTTGTGCTTGTTGTCATTGCATAAATGCTAGTGATACTCTGCAGAACAGGGTTCTGAGCAGCATATGTTGGTAGACACTGGACGACATTCATTCATTCATTCACCTACCTATTTCTCCATTTAAAAAACATGTATCGAGCATCTGATTGGGGCTAGAAAGTGGACATGTATTGAGAAGAGGCCTAGGTGGTGCCCTAAAAAATTTACAGCCTTATGCGGTGAAGATGAACACATAGGTAGTGCGCGTTATGGAAAAGGACTGCAGGATGCTCCCTGGGGACAGAGGAAAAGCTCTGACTCTAGGGCACTGGGGATCCCTGGGGGTATTCCAGATGAGGGTGCAGTCAGGTCAAAGGGAGAGAACATTCCAGGGCGAGAAAACACAAGTGCGAAGAGTTGGAGGTGGGAGGCAGTAGCATGTGTTCGGGACATCCCAATGGCCTTTATTGATGGGGCACAGAGGGATGAGGGGTGGGGGGTAAAGCTTGAAGGCATGGAGGGTCAGGTTAGGGACAGTGGCCACGTGAAGCTGCTGTCCTGGGCAGTGTGGGTAGTGTCTGCATCTTGCTGGGCTGTACATTTTGGATTTGGGGCCTTATGCACACCCCACTTAACTACACTTTCTTTTGGCAGAATAGGGGTTGCTCATTCGCTACGTACTTGAATGGTGATGCACTTCTAAAGCTCCTCCGTGGACACGGGACACTTGTCTTAAAATAATCTAACATACTGTTAATTTCATACTATGCCGAGGGCTTGCTTATTTTTCTGGCCTGTCTCTCCCACCAGGTATATGAGGCCTCGTCCGCTGTGTGGCTCTCTAGTCCCAGCCCCTGTGGAATCATCTCTCCCCACAGCACCGTTCACATACCTTTGACCTTGGAGACCCAGGCCATTGCGGAGCACAGGGCCACAGTTTACATCTCCATCTTCGGGAGCCAGGACCCTCCTCTGGTGAGAGCCAATTTTCAGAATTGCTGTACTTCTTTAAAAAAAAAAATTTTTATTGGGGAACAGACATGGTAATTGGTTACACATTGCCCTCATGCTACAATGGTATAGTTGACTCTTTTAAGGAGGTCACAGCTCACAGTGGCCCATGCGGGAATCGAACCGTTAACCTTGGTGTTATCAGCAGCACACTCTCACCAACTGAACTAACCGGTCACCCAAATTGCTGTACTTCTTACCAAACATTTCAAGTCTCTGCATTTAAGGCGCACACCATGTTTGCATTTCCTTCAGTAGTTCTAGAGTTCTACATTTTCACTCTGCAATGGTATAAAACTAGCGATGTGTTATTTTGGGACTCTATTTGTGGACACATCCAAAAGTAGTGGTGTTTTGTAGCACTTGTCCTTAAACTCCTATCAGGAATTTTTCACACAATGATATGCCTGACCCTTCTCTAGACCTATCCATCAGCATCTCTGAGGGGAGAGCACCTCTGTATGGTTAACAACCTTCTCGGCTATTCCTCTTGCAAAGCTGGGTTTGGGCATCACCCACTTGCAGCATGTGGGCTCTGAGATCAGCTTCACTCACAGTTCACTGGAGTTTTTCAAGTATATTGACTGGACTTATTGCCCAACTTAACCTACGGAAACTGGTAAGAGACATAGCCTCTCTCCAAGTGTGGAAGAGGCAGACATGGAAAGCTTTCTGCTGCCTGAGCTGAATCGGAAAATGAATCTTGAATCTTGAAGGAAGCTGCCTAACAGGCTATGAATTCCTAAACGTTTGGTTTCCCTGGGAGCTAGATGATCAGCATACATTTGTTTGAAGTGATTCTGATTGCTTAGCGAGCATAATAAACTAGGATTTTGCCTTTATCTCTTCTATAGACGATGCCATAGATAAGCCACCTGACTTACAAAGCAGCATCACAAAGTCAGGTCAACCTGAAAGGTGCCACTGGGCCAGGCCCCCTGCCAGCCAACACTGTGCCTTCCTTGCAGAAATGCAGCTCTTGGGAGGGTCAGTTGCTGAGCGCAGCACTTTATGAAAGAAAAAGGCCCCTTTCCTCAGGCAGACACAGTGTCTGGCTGAGGGCCCAGGGCGAGGGAAGCAGAGCAGGTGGATTTCAGTCCCCAACCTGCACAGCTGTGTGCCGTGGATGGCCCTGTGTGCCACTACTAAAGCAACAGAACAGGGCTCAATGCAGCCACTTCCGACTCTGAAGTGCAGGTCCTTAGCCCCGTGCTAAGTGTTCTGGAGGCTGGAGTGATGGCTGGCAGGTAGAGGGCCACTACTCTGGTTTCCCCTCAGTGCAAGCTCTGAGCTGCCCCAGGCAGGCAAATCATCCTTCTCGGGGAGGAATTCCAGACTGGATTTATGGGGGTCTGACCACCATGGCCATCCCTCTGTCCCTCTGACCACAGAGGAAGAAGGGATGTTAGTTCTAATAAGCTTCCTTTTATGCCACTGCTTTTTTATTAAAGGGGCAACTAGAAGCTTGTTTCAATTGGTTTGAAAGGCCAGACATTTTCAGCCATTCCTGTATACTTTCTCCGGGAATACAGGTATGTCACGTAAGGAGCATCGGAGAAGGCCCTGTTATCTACGTGCGGCCCTTTCAAATTGATTTCGGCACTATCGATGTCCTAAAGGACTTCTCCAGGATTCTCAGGCTATCTAACCAGTCCTTCATCCCTGGAGTATTTCGGGCACACATGGTGAGTAGACTGGGACTGTCATGTGATGAAAATACAGCTTTGCCCAAGTCTTCTAGGCAGTGGCCCTGTTTTTGCAACATGCCTTTGAAAATGATCACCAGAAGCAGATTTACATGGTTCATTTGCATTAAGCTATGCCATTCTCATCCCCAATTCCTCTTCATTAGAATCTTTTTGTTGACTAAGAAACACAATATGCATGTAGTTCGGTTAACAAGCATATATATATATTTACTATAATCTCAGTTAAGGAAGGTGCTAAAGATGCTCATTTCAGAAGATGCTCACTGAACTGTGTCTAAACCCAGCCCCACACCTCCAGAAAATACCTTTTAAATGTCTCTGTAACTGAAAATGCTTCCTTTTAAAAATTTGAACCCTTTTGGCTACAAATTTGTTGATAATGCTCATTCTATTATTTATTCTCTCTTCCTTCTAGCAATATTTTAATGTAGTTTATAAGGATATATGAAATATAAGATAGTATTTGCCAGAAGTAGAAATTAAATAGTGAAGCAAAGATAGGTACAAAGATAGATATAAAATGGTTGTAGAAATGAGCCTTTTGTCTTATTTCTGGATAGTTTATAATATTTAGATTTGTTAGTCTTCTGTAAGATAATTTTTTAACAGAGATATTTTTTGCAGAATTTAGGAATTTCCAATCCAGTAATTAAAGTATTCTTGATTTTTAAAAAACTTTCTAAATTTAAGTATAAAAATTTAAATAGTATATCCCTTCTCCTATCCCCAAATTATTGATACTTGAATGAATGCTAACATTTGGTTTCAACATTTGCCAGATATTTCTGAAAAAAAGAATCAAATATTAATTTTATAAAAGTCACTATCAGAATGAATAGGATCATAGTTTTCTGCTGACTTGTGACAGCTCCTCAGAGTCATTGGTCCCAATTAGCAGCCATTTACCATATCATTATTCATTTTTATTATCATTCATCATTACTCCTTGGAAAGGCAGCCATTTCCTGTACGGTCACTGCTCTTTTTAACTTTTTGGACACAACCCCACTCTTGTTCCAGTGTCTTGTGGACCTTGTGTAAAGAATAATGTGTAATAGTGTTTAAAGGCAAATCCAACAGAAAAGATGCCTTTGCTAGTCTTTATCCAATTACTTGATGTTTGGTGGAAAGCATGGGCATTGATGGGTTTGGTGGAATTGCTTTGAAAGTGTTGCTTCCTGTCTAGTTTTGTACGTACAGACTTCACAGTGGGGGAGGAAGAGGGTCAGCCAACCTGTCCAGGGTGGTGAGAGGTGGGCACTGGAGGGTCTGAGTGGATTATGGGGGAAGGATATGGGCAGAAACCGCAGCAGTGCTTACATACAAATACAGCAGCTATTCCCTTTCTCATTGCCTCCCCCTTCATTCTCAGACATCTCCAGGTTTCACTTTTTATGGTGACTTTTGGTACATTTCAAGAAACAAAAAGTACATGAAGGACCTATCATTTTTTTTTACTAATATAGTGTATTTATTGAATAACCCAACTAACTGTTAAAATGGAACTTTTCTTTTCCACAAAGGTTTCATGATTCTATCTTTTGATTCTTTAATATCCTCTTAAGTTAGCCAGCTTCAGTTCCAAGGAGCCATCCGTGTGATTTAAGTGATCTGCTGTAAATGTGTTTTCTCTCAGTTCTCTCCCGGAAAACTGGTGTTTATTGGGTTGATTGCCCTTACAGCTTCAGAGTTGTTCCAACTGTAATTCTCATAGGTGAAAATTAAACTCTTTTCATATTTTGACTGGGATTTTTGATAGATTTCCTAGTAAATACTATATGTGTTAATATTACAGAAATTGAGTTATGCTAACTTAGACATTAACTACAGTGGGAAGGAATAGAAATATCATTTATTAATTTCAACTTCATGTGCAGCACTGAACCCGCAAATTCATTCTTACGGAAATTACTTAGCATTAGGAAAGAGTTTTAATTAATAGCTGTTGGTTCCCTAAGCCTACAGCTCAGTACCCAGGTGAGTGGTGGTCACATGTTTGTTGCATTTCATTTCTAGCTCACTGAGAAATAAGTAAGGTCAAGGGCACATTGTTCATGTCTTCGGTTATTGCTATGAATTCAAGTCTGGAAGTTCTTCTCTTTTCCTGTGGATGCTCTGAAAGGAGGGGTTGTTCCCTCTCCTCTTTTGGCTGCCAGCCCTCCGCAGATGTGGCACCCACTGTCAGCCGTCTGTCACACTCGCCTTGTGCATGGCGTACACATCAGGGCCAGCACTGCGATTAGATTCTCCCTCAGCAAGAAACATCTGTTTGTTAGCAGCTGAAGGGGTGAGGAGATGGGAGGCTGGAAGCCCACCTTAACCGTGATGTTGGGAAGATAAATGACACTTAGAGCAATTTTGAATTTCTCAGAAATAGATGCTATACAAAAAAAAAAAGGATTTTTTAAAAAAACTGAAACCTCCATATAATATGGAGTGAAGAAACACTGACAATTATCATTTTTTTCTTTCCATTAAAGCTTAACTTATCCTGAAAGTAAAAAAAAAAAAAAAAGGTTGGTAAAAGATGAGTGTTCTGTGACCTGGAGCAGTAAGTTCTTTGTTTTGGAATGCCTGAAATACCAGCCTCCCTAAAGGTTTCCAGGGGCTGACTTATTTGGATTAAGCTGAAGGACTCAAAACAATAGAGTTGAGTCACCTCCAGTTTGGAGGGGTAAAATATATCAGAATGTGAAAGCAGAGCACAAAAGGCCCTTTTGGCAAGACTCTATGGTTTCCTTCAGCAAGATAGATGCCCCCTTTCTGGGCGAGAATATGGTAGCTTCCCCCCAGGCTCTGGGACCTCAGCACAGGGCTGGCAGATAGAGGCCTTGTTTGCATGGGTGCCCCTTGCTAGGCCAAGCAAGTGCAGGGCTCAGCACTTGTCTGGAAGCATGTGGAACTCTTTCCCTTTCACTCTTGGCTCTCATTCAGCCTCGGGTACTGTTAACTTGAGAGCTTGTGTACAAATGTCAGTGACACCTTGAGATGCAGCTGGCACTGAAACATCTTCATAGCGGCCTTCTGCCTCTGTGATCTGAGGGACAGCCCGTTGTAGTTAGATCTCTAGAATGTTCAGGATCCAGGAATTCTGATGTCTCATTCAAGCATGGTTCTTTTTCAACATTTATCTTCTTGGTCACTTGTCATGGCCATACACAGTGGTATGTTGGCAAGAGAATCATTGGACTTTTCCATCTCCTTCAGACCCTAAGCAAGTGGGTTATTTCCTTGTTTAAATGGGGACCCCCTTCCTATATTTACTTGTTTCTATGCCTGTCCCCTTCAAATGACAAAGATCTCTGCTTTGAATTCCCAGCATCTAGCAGCAAGCTTGGCAATTATGATGATGATATACAGTGACATTAATTATGATTAATGTTTGTTTAGTTATATTTGCTACTTTATATGCAGTATTTTATTTACTCCAACTCCGTGAGAGGAATACTATCATAACGCCCATTTTAATGAGGTAGAAACAGAGATGCAGACAGACCAAGTAAATTGCCATAACTACGAAGTGGCAGAGCCTGGCTCCGACCCCTGGGGGTCCCATTTCAGACACATGCCCTTTTCCTAACATTGCCTCATCAGTGGTTATTAAAATGGACCTGGAAATGGTGCAAGGATTTTGGTTTCATGTTCAGAAAAGACCATTAAAGTTAGACACCTAGAAGAGCAGGTTTTGTTAAAAGGCATGAGAAGAAGTTAAGGAGCATTTCTCAAATATACAGAAGTACCAGATAGTCTTCATTTTATGCAGATATGTGTTGAAATGTACATATGCAAATAACCTCCATGATATCATTTTTCAACCATAATTCCTTCAACTGTATATCTGAAATAGACACAATCTAGTTTTCCACATTTTTGATCCTTTGTAATGTAGTATGACAAAACATCCTGTTCACATATGGAAATGTACGCAAAAATTCTTCACTATTATAACTCTTAAAAGGGTTTAAATACAAAGTTATGACCCATTTTAACAAAATAAATACGCAAACCCAGAAGGAGATTGGCGGGCATTTTATATCCAGTGAGACTTTCGGTGCTGGACCCTGTCCATTTCAGGAGATAGTGAAATTGTAGGTGTTCTGGAAAGCTCATATTTGACTTGTAGCAGCTGGTCTGTTGAAATCTGTAGCTATACCTCCCACACTGCACCATCCCTACACACCTGAAGCTCACACTGTAGATCTAGAGCTCAGTCCTGCCAAAGGGGCACTTACTGTACTGGGGAGTTGGTGCTAGAAAGATTTCTAATGACAAACAATAATTCTCCGAGGCTTTTTGATAGATGATGTTATTAAGATATTACACTCCATAATGTGTGTGAAGAGAAGGTAGAATGAGCTGTTTCTCAGCCTTCAGTGTGTAGATTAGCTCTGCCCTCAGAGTGAACCATTATTTCAAGGGAAGGAAGCAGGTAAGAAAAAAAAATGATAGAAGGAAAAAGAAAGAAATGGGCATAAATCAGAAACCAACTGGGGTTATTTTACCTCTTTATATTCTTTTTGTTTGTTTGTTTCTGAGGGCTTTGCAAAATGGTAGCTATGTTTACTAAAACATTTGCAATATAATCTTTGGTTTTTAGCTCATAGTTAAACTCATGTTGAATATGATTTATGCCGTGGCGCTTTCTGTGTCCTCCATATTTGCCCGCTCCATTTAGGTTTGCAGTGTCCACATTTAACAGATCAGATCACTGAGGTTCTCTTGGCTCAGATTGCTGCCCAAGGTTGCACAGTAAAAGGATGGCAGCTCCTCTGCTGCAACTCACATTTTCTGAATTTTAGTCAGTCTTTTCTTGTTTCATCACAGAAATATTTGTTTCTAGAAGTCAGTGTATATTTAACATATTTTTTAAAACAGAAAAATTCAAGAGATACACTTGCCACTCAAATCTAACACTTGTTAACCTTTCCCGCATTTACCTCAGATCCTTTATTTGGAAAAAATCAAATATTAAAGTTGGAGTTCCATATAGTCTCCTTGCCAATCCCATTTTATCCTTTCCCCAGAGGCAACCTTAATCATGAATTTAATGTGTATCCAAGCCATGTTTATTTTCAATCTTATTACAGGTATATATGTATTCATAAATACTAGATAGTGAGCATTTTGTTGCTTTAAAATGTAAGTTGTATCACTGCATGTAACATCTTGCAACTTGTTTTTTAGATTCAAGATTATGTTTCTTTTTTTTTTTTTTTTAAGATTTTTATTGGGTAATTGGGGGGATGGGAACAGTGCTGGGGAATTGGGGGAAGGGGAACAGACAAGTTGCTGTCGTTTTGTTCTTCAATCTAGTTGTGGAGGATGCTTCACTAGCCCAAGTTGGCACCATCATTACGCTCTTCCCTGGCGAGGCAGATCAGTCGCCGGCTTCTGGACAGCCGCTCACTGCGGCTGCTGGCTACATACGGTAGCCCATGGCAACCCACTGCCACAGGGACTGCAGCCAACGCCGTTGCCAGCGACTCATGGCAGCCCAGCTCCAGGTTGAACTGTTGTTCAGCATCTTAGCTGTAGAGGGCAGTGTCACTGGCCCTCATATGTGGGATCCGAACCGGGGCCCTCTGGCATCCCAAGCGAGTTCTTAACCATCGCGCCACTCGGCCGGCCCTCAAGATTATGTTTCCAATATCTATCCATGTTAATACATATCAGTCTACTTAGTTCATTTTAGCTGCTGTGTGTATTCCATTTACCAGTAGTATGTGTATTTCCTTGCCTACTAGTGGACAGTTGGGTTATTGTAACAATGCTGTAGTGAACAAAATGTATGTCTCCTTGTGTATGTATGCAAGATACATTTACTTTTGTGTGTGTGTGTGTGTGTGGTTGTGTGTGTTTAATATCTAGCATTGGAATTGTTGGGTCTTAAGACAGGTATATTTTCAACTTCATTAGATATTGCCAAATTACTCTGCAAAGTGATTCTATCAATGTACCTTCAGGAGTGTTTGAAATCGCTGTTTCTCTAGTGGGCTAAAACTTAGTATGGTCAGACTCAAGTTCTTGCTAGTCTGAAAATGAAGTACAATTTAATTTGTATTTGCCTTATTACTCTTGAGGTTGAGAATTTTTTCACTAGTGTTTCCTCTTCTGTCAATTATCTATTATCAATAATCTCTTTGTAGATGTTCTGTGTGCATTGTGGATACTAACCCTTTGCTTATAAATGGGGTTTTGGATTTTTTTAGAGATGTTTTTAATTTTGATGTCAACTTTATGAATCTTTTAGTTTCTTGTGTCTTATTTTTATTTGTGGTTTAAGAAACATATCCAGCCTCTTCTATTTAGATAGTTTTAGGCTCTTATTTTTCAGGTCTTTAATCTAGCTAAGTTTATTTTTATATGTAATGTGAATGAAGTTTACTTTTTCCATAAAGAAAGCTAGTTGTCCTATCACCAGTTACTTAATAGTCCTTTCATTGTCCACTGATTTACAGTGCTTTCTCTGTTATATTCCAGATCTAATTTGTGCCTCGGTATATTTCTGAGCTTTTTGTTATTTTCCATTTTTTTACCCCATTGTCAATACCCTCACTGTCTTAAATGATACAGCTTAATAATAACGCTAATAGCTAACAACGAGTACCTACCAGCCTCTGTTCTGAGTCCTTTGTGTGTATTATTTTATGTAATTCTCAACAACTTGATTAGGTGAGTTTTATTATTATCTCTATTTTACTGATGAGTAAAGTGAGGCACAGGGATGATGAATAAGTTCTCCAAATTTACACACCTAGAAAACAGACAGTAGAGCTGTACTGCTATAATTAGTCTAAATATCTAATAGGATTTATTTTATGTCCTTTAATAAAGTCTCACACATCTTTTGTCCTCTCCTCTAAGTTCCTTCTCATGAATGTTACCTTATTTGCATTGCCTTTTCTAATTAGATATTAATCATGTATAGGAACACTGTTGAATTTGTATACTCCATCTGTATCAGCTTTCTATCTTGCCTAGTTCTAATTGTTGGTAAACTCTCATCTTCAGACTTCCTTTCCAGCCTTTATAACCTTGCTGCTTATTCTTGCCCCATCGTATTGGATAGGATCTTTAATGTAACATTGAATAGTAGAGTAAGTTAAAGTGGGGATCTTTGTCTTATTTCTGACTTTAATGAATGAGCTTCAAATGTTTCACTTTAAGCATAATATCGCCTACAGATTTTTGGTAAATTCTTGTGTCACATTAAGGAAGTTCTCATCATTCCTACTTTGTTATCATAAATATGTGCTGAAACCTAATGCATTTCCCATATCTAATCAGATGATATGATTTTTCTACTTTAATCTGTTAATACGATGAATTAAATTAATAGATTTTCTAGTTGTGAATCATCTTTACATTCTTGGGATGAATTCAGCCAGTTATATTATTATTTGAATACACTGCTGATATAATTGCTATCGTATTATTTACATTTTGCATCTGTTGGTTTAAAATTTTTTTTACATTGCACTTTTCTGGTTTTGTATCAAGAATATTTTATTCTTATGAGTTAGCTTTACCTCTTTTTCTATCTTGAAATCTATATAAAGTAGGATATATTCCTTGATGATAAAGCCATTTAGTCACAGGATCTTGATGTGTTTATTGAGGGTAGGAGGTGTACAGGAAGTGGTAAGGAAATTTTATGTAATGATTTTTTTCTATATTGATCATTTACATTTAAATTTTTCTGGAAAGTTTTTATTCTAGCTAAGTTTTTTAATGTATTGGCCTAAAATTATTCCAAATATTTTTTATGATTTAAAAACGTTCATACACTAATTTCTGCTCTTAGTTTTACCATTTTTTCCTCTCTGCTTTCTTTACAATTACTTTGTCTTTTCTGAAACACTTTAATTTGAATGTTTCACTTGTATATTTTAAATTTGAGTTTAACAGCACATTCAAAGTTTATAAATATTCTCTTTATGCAACACTTTAGCTGCATAGCACACATTTTTATTTGTAATACTTTTTTGCTATAAATATAATCTCTACTGTGATATTTTCTTTAATATGTGAATTAAAATGGGTATATATTTTTAATTCTTAACATTTTTTAATAGAATTTTAATAGATAACTTGTAACATGATGAAGTTGGAATGCATGGTTTTTATGACACATTGTCTTTGAATTTGTGTTTGGTGGGACATAGCTATATTTGGTTTTTATAAATATCTCACATGACCTTAAAAAATAATATAGATTATCTAGTCATTGAGTACAACAGACTAACCATCTATCTGTCTGTATGTATATTTCTATTAGATCAAGCTTATTAACTATATTGTTTAAATCTTTTACAGCCTTACTAGTTATTTGTATAACAGTTTCTAATAGAATTTTATCAAAATCTCCCACTTTTTCATTTCTCCTTATAATTATGTCAGTTTGCTTCATATATTTCAAAGCTATGTTGATAGTGCATATAAATTCATGACTTTTATTTCTTCTTGGTATATTATTCTTTTTTTCATAATATATTGTCCATTTTTATCCCTATTTATGCTTTCTGACTTAAATTCTATTTTGCCTGGTAGTAATATTGCTATAGCAACTTTCTTTTAGTTAGCATTTGCCTGATATGTCTTTTCATTCCTTTATTTTCAGATTTGTGTGTGTGTGTTGATTTGTTTAAGATCTCTTTTAAATAGCATATGACTGGATTTTTCAAAATCTAATGATAGACTGTCATTTAATTGATAAATATATTAGTTTTTTGTTGCTGCTGTAACTAATTTATTATCTTACAATTCTGAAGGTCAGTAGTGTAAAATGTGTGTATCAGGCTTTTTTGGACTTGGAGGAGAATCTCTTTCCTTGCCTTTTCTAGCTTCTGGAGACCACCTGCATTCCTTGGCTCATGGCCTCTTCCTCCATCTTCAAAGCCATCAGCATAGCATCTTCTCTGCTCTTACCTCTGCTTCAATCCTCACATCCTTTCTCTCTAACTGATCCTCTTGCCTTCTTATAAGCACCTTTGTGATTACACTGGGCCCACACCAATAATCTGGGATAATCTCTTCATCTCAAGACCTTAATCACATCTGATAGTCCTTTTTGACATGTAACACAACATATTCACAGATATCAGGGATTAGGACATGGACATATTTTTTAAAATTATTTTTTATTGTGAAATACACACTTTTTATAATTAGTTTCAGCTGTATAACACAGTGAAATATATACTTTTTACCCCTCGAAGTGAAAACCCCCCTCCCCCAATCTGCCGCCCCACTCCCCCCCAATATCATACATATCTATTACAATTCCCTTGACCCCACTCCCACACTATACTCCACATCCCATGACTTTTATATATATATATATATATATATATATATATATATATTCACATATAGTTGACATACAATATTATACAACATCAGCTTCAGGTGTACAGTGCAGTGATCAAGTCTCTACCCCCAGTGATCAAGTCTCTACCCCATCTGTGATGTGGTCTCCCTAGCAAGACATGTGACCATCTGACACCCTACAAAATATTTACAACATTATTATATTCCTCCAACTGTCTTTCATGTCCCTGTGGCAACATTGTAGTTACGTATTTATGCTGTCTAATTCCTTCCCCTTCTCCCTCATCCCCACCCCCCCCCAACTAGCAGCCATCAGTTGTTCCTCTATATCTCTGAGACCACTTCTGTTTACTTTGCTCATTCATTCAGTTTTTTAGATTCCACATATAAGTGAAATCATATGGTATTTGTCTTTCTCTGACTGACATTTCACTTAACGTCATAGTAGGACATGGACATCTTTGGAGGGCCATTATTCAACCTACCATACCAAGACTAAACCTTTAAAATTTTTGTGATTATTGATGTATATGGACTCACTTCTATGTCATCATATATATACTATGCTGTTTTCTTCCTTTTTAAAATTTTCTTCTTTTTTGCTTTGCAATGGATTGATAAGTTTTCTCCAAACCTTCCAATTACTACTACCTCACTTACATTTTTTCTGTACTTATTTGGAAGCTATGGATTTTATTATTTTATTTCTTTAATTTAAGTAGCTCTACTTATATTGTTAACAAATAAGTTACGTATTTTCTGACAATAATGAAAGAATTGAGTACCTTGGTTTTAAGGATAAAATAAGGACCTTATCACACACTTACTATATCTTGACCTTTTCCCACTCCCATCATTTTTTATTATTGTGTAGAATTTTGGATCATCTTTTTTTTTTACCACAAAGTTGTTGATTTTTGTCAGTCAGTAATTAGCTACTCACCAATTACCAAACAGTTTGCTGATTTTTCTGCATTCTTCTCTTATTTTATTTTTTTAAAAGATTTTATTGGGGAATTGGGGGAGGGGAACCGCATTGGGGAATCTGGGAAAGGTAACAGACAAGTTGCTGTCCTTTTGTTCTTCAGTCTAGTTGTGGAGGACGTCGCTTCACTGGCTCATATTGGTATTATCATTGTGCTCTTCCTGGGTGAGGCAGATCAGTCACCAGCCTCTGGATGGCTGCTCACGGCAGCTCTTGGCAGCTCACGCCGGCTGCCGGCCACACACACTGTCTGCCAGCCACTCACGGTAGCCTATGGCAGCCCACTGCAGCTTCATTGCAGCCTACGCCATCAACGGCGACTCAGGGCAGCCCAGCTCCAGGTCAAGCTGTTGTTCACCATCTTTGCTATAGAGGGCACAGCGTCACTGGCCCTAATGTGGGATTCGAACCAGGGCTGTACTGCTCAGATCTGGCATCCCAAGCCAACCCAACCAATGCAGTACTTGGCCGGCCCCATTCTTTTCTTATGTTGTATATCTCTCTGCTTCCTTCTTGATTTATATTTCCTCTTGCTAAGTTATATCTTTCTAAGTTTTGGATAGAGGTCTCATAGGTTATGTATGTTTGACTGTATCTTGATTTCACCTTCACTCTTGCATGATAGTTTTGCTGAGTATAACAGGTTTTTCTATTTGACAAAGTTTTTTTTTTTCTTTGAAGATGGATTTCTGGTATCAATTGTTACAGATAGGGCCGACCGAGTGGCTCAGTTGGTTCAGAGCTCGCTTAAGAGTTTGAATTCTGAGCAACAGCGGTTTGAGTCAGGCCCGAGCTGAGCTGCCACTGAGCTGCCAACAGGTGGCAGGATGGCTCAGCTAAAAAAAAAAAAAATTGTTGCAGATAAAATTCTGCTGTTAGTCTGATTATTATTTTTTATAAGTAATTTTTCCTCTCATTAGTTGCTGCTAAGACTGTGTTTTTATTCTTGACCTCCTTAAATGTCTCTTTAGTGTAGCAGAGGATTTAACCCTTAAATGCTGGAAAGTTTTTTGGCATTAACTCTTCAAATTTTTTCTCTGCCAATTCTTTGTTTCTACTTTGAGAAAAAAAAATACACACATATCCATATGTGTGTATACATACATATACACACATATGTTCCCATACAATTCTATGTGTCTGCTTTTATTTCTCATTCATATCTTTCATTTCTTCATCTCTCTTTGCTGCCTTTTCAGTGGTATGCTCCAATTTACAAATTCTGTCTTTGATTCTGGCAAGTCTAAAGTTTATCTCATCTATTTACTTTTTTAGTTTAATTTCAGTGACTATTCTTTTTCAATTCCAAGATTTATAATTGGTTATTCATAGCCATGATTCTTGATTTATATCTCTTATACATTTTTATTTCATAAACCATATATAAATATGGTTTGAAGATCTTAGGCACATTTTCTAATCAATTTTAGTTAGCTCTGTTGATTACTCAAGAATGAATTTGTTAACATTGTTTGCAGTTATCCTTAGCATTTGGAATTTTAAATGACAGATTAATCTGGTGGTGGTGGCGGGGTATGTTTTTCTCTCATTCTCAGTGCTCTTACCTCCCTGTCTAGCATTTTTTACATTTGCTTTCACCCTGGAAAAATATCACCAGTCCAGAATCAGGTGTTGAGCCTTTTTTCCCAGGGTGATGTTGGAGAAATCAGAGATTCAGTCATTGTACTGAACAGTGGCTTAGTGTAGAGCCTGTTTACATGACAGTCTCGACTTTACCACCACCACGCCCACCACCACAGGCACAAGTCTGTGTGTAGACTATAGCCTCAGGAACATCACATCTTTGTTCAGCCTTCTTCCAAATGCAGGGAAGTTCTCTTGGCTGGGGACCTTGGTCCTTATCCCTTACTTCCTGCAGGATACTTTTGGTTTCCATTTTTCTCCCTTGAGCTTCCTTTACTGGTTTCAGGACCAAGAGCCCAGGAAGTTTGTGGCTTCAGCCTCCTCTTTTTGTTTCTGTTCCACTGCTGATCCATACTGTGTTTATCTTGTATTTGAGTACAACTAAGCCTGGTTCTTCAGAATTTTATCTCCTTTTTTCTGCGTTAGAGTGAAAAGCATGTTTTAAGGCCATTGATTTATAGTCAGTTCTCTTAAATTCTTTTCATAGTGCTTTTTATATTAACAGTGAGCACTTACAAAAGGTTGGTGAAATGTGTCCTCGGTTGGCATAAAAGTAGAGTTCTTATGTCTTTGCCTTAATTGTAAAATTTGTAAAATAAAATCACAGGAATGAGGAAATAAGAAGAAAATAACATTCTAGTCTATTATAGTAGACATCTTTTCTTTTACTGCATAAAGTCATAATCATTCCAAAATGGATTATGTTCTTCCTGCTCAGTGACTCATTCAGTGACAAAAGGATACCAGTGGCAATAATATCAAGAAACTTCCAGAAGTAAAGGTTTGTGCTTGATAGCAAGCTGTGAGCCTCTCAGCTCCATCCTCACTTGAGACCTTTTTTACTTTGGCAAAGCTAAATGTGAAACCCAGAAGACAGATTTTAGCAGGTCATATTGATTATAAACCACACTGAGAGAGAGAAAGCTATTGATTGTTAGGTAACATGATTGGTCAGCACCTTCCCTGAATTTAGAATGATGGCTCTACTGATTGAATATGATTAGTTTGAGTAGAAGCTAAAGCCAAAATGAAAGGAGAAGGTTTGGCTCCCTTGTCACTAATGAGCTATTCAGAAAATAAAAGAAAAATATATTGGCTTCCTGCGTGTTTTGCAAGCCTTTTCATCTTCATTCTGCCTGTCCCAGCTTTTAATTAGCTTTAGCAAATTGTTTTTTTTTCTAATTATTATTCAGGCATACAGTTAATACTTGTCACCACGGAGAGAGATTAAGGTAAAACTTCCTTTATATGGATCAAATGTAGAGTTGTTGTTTTTTTTTTCAAATCCCACCTTCCCTCCTCTGTAAAAATGTATAACTTCTTCCCCATTACTAGCATCATCATCAACCTAACCGTTATGGACTAAATGTTTGTGTGTCCCCCAAATGCATATAATGAAACCCTAATCCCCAATGTGATGGTGTAAGGAAGTGAGGCCTTTGAGAGGTCATGAGATCATGAGGGTAGACTCTCCATGAATGGGATTAGTGCCCTCATAAAAGAGACCCCAGTCTTGCCCTCTCCATCATGTGAGGAGGATACAATGAGAAACATGGCTGTCTGCAGCGTGGAAGAGAGCTCTCAACAGAACATGAACATCTCCATACTCTGATTTTAGACGTCCCTCTTCCAGAACTATGAAAAATTTCTGTTATTTACAAACTACCTAGTCTATGGTATTCTGGTATAACAGCCCGAACTACGATACCAACTCATGTCACTTTTAAGGGATGGCTTTCATTGTCATTACCCACCAAAGAATCTATTCTGCCTGTTTGTGCTCTGACAGTAGACAGTAGACATTAACAAGGTGAGAGAAAGAGACATGGAGAGAGGGAGAAAATAAAGCTATCACTGTCTTCCATAAAAGCAAATGGATAATGCTTACACTGAAAAATTGAGAAGTAGCTGTAGATTACTAGAGATATAGCGGCAAACACAAAAGAAGATGCTGAAAGAATTGATAGCGGTTGCCTCGTTAATGGGCAAGGGTGGGGAAGAGCAGGAGAGTAGGTTCAAGGAACTACTATTTTTTACAACATGCCTTTGTAGAACCATTAGACTCTGTAAGTTGTGTGTATGTACAAGTATACATTTCATAAAAATAAATTTTTAAATTTTAAATCATCCTGCGGGACAGTATGTATAAGTATGCTACCATTTATGCAAGAAAAACTATATATGCAAATACGCTTTTTTTTAGTCATAAGTATTTCTGGAAAGCTATGCAGGAAACTGCTAACAGTGGCTGCCTCTGGGGATAGTAACTAGTGGCCATGGCTCATGAGAGAGAGAGAGACTTTACCCTTGAATCCATAGGAGTTTTACATTGTGTACATGTATTAATTATATTTAAAGCAAAATCTCTAAGAAAGAAAGAAACTGGGAATGAAACTGAAGCAAGAGAGCAGACAGAGTTAAAATGAAATGGGCTCTAAAGTGTTGAGTTAGGATGTTATTCAATAAATATGAGAGTGTGTCTTCTTGTTACACAAATAACATTATCTTTATAAAAACAAAAAGAAGTGAAAGATAAGGAAAAAAATCACTCATGGTGCCACCCTGCACATAACACTATTAAATTTTTGGTGTATACCTTTCGAAACTTTACTGTGTATGCATGTTTGTGTATTCCTGCCCTCCCTCATCAGATAATCACTATTTGGTTACCAGCCATTTTCACTCGGCAATATAGTGCAGTCACTTTTGATACAAATTATTAAGGGATATTCCTGTACACGCCATTTTCAGTGACTGACTTCATTGCATCATTTGGCTCCACCATAGTTGATTTAACAAATCCCCTACTCGTAGATTCTGTCCAGTTTTTCACCACTGTAAGCAGTGTTCCTGTTTTAATTACTGCTCACATCCTTAACTGTCTCCTTAGACTAAATTTTTAGAAATAGAGTTGCTGTGTCCAATGATATGAAGGAAGCTAAAAGTCTTGATACATCTTATGAAATTATCTCCCGGAAAATTTGTACCAGTTTACATCTCACCTCTCCCCACACACACACTGGCAGTAGTGAAGAATGCCACCCTCTTCCAGGCCCTTGCCAACATCTTGTTTGTTTTTGCCAAATCTGGCAGATGAAAAAGTGTTGTGTTGTCAGTTAAGTTTGTGTTTCTTTGATTTGCTGGTGATGCTGAAAATTTTTGTATATTTTATTGACCAATGAATATGTTTTGAGTGTCTTCCCCAGGCCTGGTACTAACTCTGTTACCTGCATTTACTAACTGGCATGAGAGGCATAAAAATAAATAGGATGGCCTCTGTCTTCAAAGAGTTCACAATCTCAAAAAAGAAATGAACACACGAATAATAGGGTGTTAATAGTGTGTTGTGTTATTTGCAAGCATGGAGGAGGAACTGATTAATTCTTGTATAAAATTTAAAAATGTTCACAGGAACATTTGAGTGGAGATTTGAAGGGTAAGGAGGAAGAGGACAGGGAAATGGGTGTCCATTTCCAGAGGACAGCAGAGTTAAATGCAATGATGTGCAGCACCCTTGAGAAGGGTGAATGGTCTGGTGTGCCTGATGCCAAGGGTACCTGCTGGAAATTGACAGTGCCTCGGAAGTCAGCCTGGAGAAGTGCACTGGGGCCCGCTGATGAAGAAATTGGAATAGAGGGCTGGCCAAGTGACGCAATGGTTAAGAGCTGGCTTAGGACGCCAGAGGGCCCCGGTTCGGATCCCACATATGAGGGCCAGTGACACTGCCCTCTACAGCTAAGATGCTGAACAACAGCTCAACCTGGAGCTGGGCTGCCATGAGTCACCAGCGATGGCGTAGGCTGCAGCCCCTGCGGCAGTGGGTTGCCATGGGCTACCGTGTGTAGCCAGCAGCCAGCGTGAGTGGCCAGCAGCCGCAGTGAGCGACCGTCCAGAAGCTGGTGACTGATCTGCCTCACCCGGGAAGAGCGCAATGATGGTGCCAACTTGGGCCGGTGAAGCAACGTCCTCCACAATTAGACAGAAGAACAAAAAGGACAGCAAATTGTCTATTCCCCTTTCCCCAATTCCCCAGCGCTGTTCCCATCCCCCAATTCCCCAATTAAAATCTTTAAAAAAAAAAAAAGAAAAGAAAAGAAATTGGAATAGATCCTCCAGACCAGGGGCTCCTACCTGGCATACTAGTCTTGTTTGCAACACAAAAGTCACTGAAAATAATGTGTACAGGAATATTCCTTAATAATTCATATCAAAAGTGACTATACCATATTGTCAAGTAAAAATGGCTGGTAATGAAATAGTGATTATCTGATGGGGGAGGGCAGGAATACACAGACAAACATGCATACACAGTAAAGTTCCAAAAGGTGTACACCAAAAATTTAATAGTGTTATCTGCAGGGTGGCACCATGAGTGATTTTTTCCTTATCTTTCACTTCCTTTTGTTTTTATAAAGATAATGTTATTTGTGTAATGAGAAGACAAACGCTTATATTTATTGAATAAATAACTCATCCTAACTCAACACTTTAGAGCCCATTTAATTTTAACTGTCTGCTCTCTTGCTTCATTCCCAGTTTCTTACTTTCTTAGAAATTTTTTCTTTAAAAATAAATAATACATGTACACAGTGTAAAACTCATATTTAGGTTCCATCAACCCTGGAAATTGTAAAGTTTAGGGGATATGTTTACAGAGAGAGAGAGTGAGTGTGAGTGTGTGTGTGTGTGTCCATTCTCTGTGGAGGGGCTCCATAGCTTTCTCAAAGGGGATAAAAGATTGAGCGCCACTGGTTCAGATACTGGAGTGCCATCCAGTGTCTTCAGCAGGAGA
>NW_017731359.1:453009-534280 GCF_001890085.2 Hipposideros armiger | reverse complement strand
GCGGGCGGGACACAAGCAGGAAGGGGAACTGGATGTGAAAATTTGAAACATGATGTTAGTAATAACCACCATTTATTGAGTGTAGACAAAGTGCTAGATGCTTGGCACCCATTTTATTTCATCTTCACAAGTAGCACATTTAACAGATGAAGAAACTGATGCCTAGATTTTAAAATTAGTCCAAGGTCACCTGGCTACAAATGGCAGAGTCTACAATTGACTGCCAAGTCATGTGACTCTAAAGCCCGCTCTTTGAATCATGACCCTGTCTGCCTCCCTTGTAAAGCTCTAGCACCATTTATTTTGTACTTCATCTTCTAATTTTCAGTTAATTATTTTAAGTAGCAAAGTGACTCACTTCAGGGCAGGGACCCGTATGGCTAAAGATACCATTTAGAAGACAAATAGGAGAAAGGCCTCCGTGACTGTTCATTGTTCTTGTTCCACAAAGAATTGATTATCTGCTGAGATAATAGTATAAATCCAAAGAAATCCCTCACGCTGCACATTGGTTCCTGTTGTTATTTGTGTCCTCTCATTCCATGGAAGGAAATTCTTGCAGATTTCAACGGGCAAACGCATCATTTTGAAGAACAGTACACAGTGCTATTTTCTTCAAACTTCATAGTGATTAGCACTACAGAATAGGAGGTCTGCCTCAGTATATTCACTCTAATTTATTGTTGAAATGACATGTGCAAACAATAGCATTCACTCCTGTCTTTCATGGCAAATATTAAATGCACGCTAAGGACACTTATAAAAGCTCTGACTATTTTACCTTGGAAGCTGAGCACTGTGTGAGAAGGGCTCTGATACCCTATTGTCAAATAAAAAGCAAATGTTATCTTTAGATATGTGAAGGCCTCAGGGAGAAGGGCTTAACATAGATCACCAGTGGGCATGGAATTCTGAACTGCGAAAGATCACAATTTTTCCATCTTTCTCCCAGTCATATTATGCATATGCACGTACAAACCTTCTGTATGTGTTTTTCTTGGGCTGCATAATGATACTGGCTTTCTAGCCCCAATTCACTGAAAAAAAAAAAATAGAGGCAGCTGTTGCTGAAGATTTGGTAGTGGACTTAGGAAAACTCATTTTTATCATCTTTGGAACAAATCTATGAAACCCTGTATTAGTTTCTTATTGCTATGTAACAAATAACCACAAACTCAGTGGCCATTTTATTATCTGTTTCCATGAGTCAGAAGTCCAGGCATGACTTCACTGGATCCTCTCGTTAGCACCTCAAAAGGCTGAAATCAAGGTGTTGGTGGAGCTCAGCATGCCTTTAAGGAGGCTGGCTAGGGAAAGATTCACTTCCGGGCCCCCTCTGGCTGTTGGCAGAGTTGATTTCTGTGCAATTGAATAACTAAAGCCCCCATTTTCTTGCTAGCTGTTAGCCAGGGACTGCTACCACCTGCTGTAGAACTACCCACAGTTCCCTACCATTGGACTCCTCCCATAAGCCCTCTCACGTTTGGAATCTGTTCACTAAGTGCCCAATATCTTCTAAGGGCTCCCCTGATTAAGTCAGGCCCATTAAAGATAATCTCCCCACTTTCTAGTCAACTGATTTAGGACCTCAACTGCGTTTGCAAAATCCCTTCACAGCAACACCTAGATTAATGTTTGATTAAATAGCTGGGAGAAGATAACTGTGGGCCATCTCAGAATTCTACCTACCATAAACCCTTATGAAATGCTTCTCTCCTGGCAAGAATATTGTGTGTTAAATGCTTTCTTAGCACTCATCTTTGTTATCTCAGTTTTGTAATATATATATATATATGTTTTTGTTTGTTTTTTTTTTAGCAAATACCACTGAGTCCATAATTATGTGTCACATGGGGCATTTCAACTTTTGGTAAAATGATTGACAATAGCTTACTATGTGCTTACTGTGTACCAGACACTATCCTGAGTTTTACATGCATTACCTCCTTTAGCCGTTACCACTCTGTGCAAAAAGTGCAATCAGTATCATGAGATACAGATGAGGAAACTGAGGCTGGGCATGGCTAAGTGACATGCCCGATGTTTGACAGCTAGAAAGTGGCAGATCTGGTACTCAAACCTGCTTCTCTTTTCCTTCAGAGCCCTCCTCCCTAACCCATTTCCATCCCTTGTGGTCTTGCTGTGTTGTGGTTTTGAAAAGGCTACCAAATGCCCTCCGGAGCTATGATGATTCTCATTCATCCATTCCTTCTTTAGTCAAATTTGCCACCAGTAACAGAAAATGTCACATAGGCCAAATCCTCCCTAAAAACAAAGGACATCCCTAAAAGTCAAATACCAAAGAGACACAAGGGTGTTAAGAGTGATTTAGAGCCTGACTTTTGGTAAGGATAATCCAGTATGTTAGCAGCTGGCATTTTAATGTGCCGCGTTCTTGAATTCTATGATAGACTTTGCTGCCTGGTTTTATGCCAAACATTGATTAATAAGCTTCATCAAAAAGAAAACTCACCAGTTCAGCCCTGGCGAGCAACTTCAGGTCTTTTTTTCCGGAGCAGCCAATCCGTGTCAGCAGGAATCAGAATAGAAAGGTACGCATCCATCGGAAACTAATGTCCCCTGACTTGAAATAGCACTTATTCAGGTGACACCCTTTCTTCATTGCGAACAAAGGATTGACCTGTGCCACTGTCTGGAGGAGAAAAATAAATGGTTAGAATGGGAAAGATGGCATTGACAGTACCTTTTTCTGAAAGACATTTCCTTTTTGATTTAAAAAAAGGACAAAAATGGCATTGATTTATATTTTACTCGTAATTGTAAGCTGAGCGTCATAAATGAGCAAAACTATGTAGAGTGCTCTGAGCCAATGAAATTCGGAAGAAGGGCCAGTACAGTGAGATGATCTTGCCTAGAACATTCTTTTGTTCTCTTCTAGCTGCCCCTCAATTTATCCTAACAGCAGATGGATATGAACTCTGGGCCTGCAATTCCCAATAGAAGTTGAAATACCAAGTTGTCCTCCTGCTTCTATGTTCTGATGGAGTGAACTCCTCACCTTTCAAAATCTGAGATCACAAGGGAGTTGGGGGAAGACCTAAAGATATGGCAATAAACTAAACCAACAAGGTGGCTTTTGCAGAGAGTAGCTAGCAGTTCATCGTGCCCATCTCCCTTTACTCTTGGACCCAGAGGCAGGCATTGCCAGCTTCCTTTGCAATTAATTGTGTCTGCATGACTAAGTTCTGGCCACTGGAAGGGGCCAGAGGTGACATATACCGCTTCCAGGGTTGATGCATAAAACCTTAGCATGTGACACCCTATTCTTGTCCTCCTCTTGTTGGCCAACTGATGTCACTGTCTAGAGTGGCTTAGAAGCCACAAGTTAAACATGTCCGAATCTGTTTAGCTGGGGTCCTTGAATGACTGAATGGAACAGAAGCCTATCCTCATCACTGCCACCAATTGGAATTCATGTGAACCAGAAATAATTTTTTGTTGTATTAAGCCATTGAGCATCATGGATCTTTTTGTTACAGCAGCTAGCATTACTTTACTTAAAATAGTAACCTAGACTCTAAAAATTGAAAGTAAGAAAGACAAATAGTTCTAAGTAAAAAAAAAAAAAAATCTAGTTACCAAGCATGAGAAATCTATTCCATGTATTGCTTTGATTGTATAAGCCAGACTGAAAATGAAATGTCAAAAACTCCTATCTACTGCAGTAAAAACTCTGATGAAATGAAGCTACATTCACCCATTAAAAAAAATATCTGCAAAAAAATTTATTTTGCATTTATGGCTGTTTCAGAACTCATTTTTGTGTCATTTTCTATGGTTACTATGTGAGAGGATTTTAGCGTTTTTATTTTGGGATTGTGTCAGTTCAGGCTATTGTAGCAAAGTACCATAGTCTGGGTGGCTTATAAACAACAGAAATGTATTTCTCACAATTTCTGTGACTGGAAGTCCAAGATCAGGGTCTCAGCATGGTGGAGTTCTGGTTAGAGCCGTTTTCTGGATTGAAGACTGTATTTTTCATATGAAAAGGACATGAATTTTAGGGTACCAAGGTGGAATGTTATGGATGGAATGATTGTGTTCTCAAAAATTCATATGCTGAAACCCTACCCTGCAATGTGATGGTATTAGGAGATGGGGCTTTGGGGAGGTAATTGGGATTAGATGAGGTCATGAAGGTGGAGCCCTCATGAGTGGGGTTTTAAGGGTCCTCATGAAAGAGTTTACTTGCTTCCTGTGTTTTGGCTTTTCACCATGCAAGAATACAATGAAAAATTGGCAGTCCTCAAACCAGAGGAGGTTTTTTTGCCAGAATTCAACCATGCTGGCACCCTGATCTCAGACTGCCAACCTCAGGAGCTGTGAGAAATAAACTTCTGTTGTTTATAAGCTACCCAGCCTATGGCACTTTGTTATAGCAGCCCAAACTAAAACAGAAATTGGTATTGAGAGTGGGAGATGCTGTAACAAATACGTAAAAATGTGGATGTGACTTTGGAGCTAGGTAATTGGTAGAGGCTGTAAGAGTTTGGAAGTGCATGCTAGAAAAAGCGTACATTGCTGTGAATGGACTAAGACAGACTGTTAAAAATTTGTTTTGAATAAATTAAAAAGATATTAGAAATTATTTCTTTGAACTCAATATGAGCAGAATATAGTGATATTCAACCCTTGTAGTGTCTCTTATCAATAATAATGTATCTATAATCCTGAAAATTAAATTTCTGAGGATTATTTTTGTTACTAATATTTTAAGATAGGGGCTGGCCAACTGGCTCGTTGGTTAAGAGTTGGCTTGGGAGCGTGAGCTCTGAGCAGCAGAGCCACTGGTTTGGATCCCACATGGGCCAGCAACGCTGCACCCTCTACAGCTAAGATGGTGAACAATAGCTCGACCTGGAGCTGGGCTGCCATGAGTCACCAGCGACCGGCATAGGCTGCAGCCCCTGCTGCAGTGGGCTGCCGTGTGCTACCATGAGTGGCCAGCAGCCAGCGTGAGCAGCTGGCAGCCGAGGTGAGTTGCTGTGAGCTGCCGTGAGTGGCTGTCCAATGGCCAGCGACTGATCTGCCTCAGCCAGGAAGAGCGCAATGATCACAATACCAACATGGGCCAGTGAAGCAACGTCCTCCACAACTAGACTGAAGGACAAAAGGACAGCAACTTGTCTGTTCCCCTTCCTCAATTCCCCAACGCTGTTCCCTCCCCCAATTCCCCAATAAAAATCTTAAAAATATATATATATATATTTTAAGATAAAATGATAAGTAAATGCAAATTAATGTTCTGGAAAGAGACTTTGCTTACTATTTTCTTAATATTTTAGTACTTTGGTAGGGCTAATTTGCTATTAGAAAAGTCAGAAAGTTTTGGAAAAAGAGTAAGTTGTATAAGAATCAGCATTTTTAGCCATGAATATTTTTGGAATAGAGATAATTATCATACAAATATCCTGTCTTAACCCTAGTTTATCTAGTATGGTATTTAATGTGTGTTTTCTTTGATATCTGTCTCTAGAATGTCCCACATGAAAAGATCAGGAGTAATAATAGGACTCTTTAGAGTTAAGTCTATAATTTCCATTAATGCCAAAATTAAAATAATATTTCATCTACATCCTCATTATAAACAATTTATCATCTTGAGAACTCTTCTCCTTTGCTTCATTTAATTTATTTAAATTTTAAAATGCAATTTATTTATTAGTTTCTGTATAGACTTTCAAACCAGGAGGAAATGTAACCAGCATTCTGGCCTGTCCTCAATTGTTAGTTGGGAAATTGGCATTTGGCTTTAAATATTGGATTCTCTTTATTAATACCTGTGAACCTGTTTCTAAGAGAGTGACCATTCTAGGCTAAATTAGTTTTTGAATCTGCAGTGGGGCCAGATCTGGATTTTGGTGACATTCCAAGTGCTGCCACCCTGTGAGATCCTTCCTGGCTGAAATTTCTAACTCTTAGCTGCAAATTGCAATGTACATTCTTCTTATTTACAATGATCATCAAGACAACCCTATTCCAAACCTCACCTATGCTGTCAAGAAGTTTCTGACTCATAGCCTTACATTGTACCTATGCACCCATAGAGTTACATGCATTTTTCGTTTCTTCCTTTTTCTTTTTGCTAGGAGAAGTACATCACACAAAGTACATGGAGGAAGGGAAGTTGTGGACTGGAATGTCCTCTGAAATCCAGCCCACAGAGTATATTTTACATCTGTTTTTGAGTACATTGTTTTCCTCTGTGTGAGTTTCTTCAGAGGGCTTCTTCTGAGCTACCATCCTCAGAAGAGTATGAGATTCATGAGGGAATAATCACACCCTTCTCCAATGAACTGGAGGCTTTAGCTTTGCCTTTCAGCTATTATCCTGGAAGTTTCTAAATGATGTCCACGTCTCTTCTATTTTCAGCCTTTTCCTAATGCATCGTTGGTAATCAGTAAATATTTTCTATAAATATTAATCTGTATACATATTTCTGAGGAATTTCTTCTCCACAATAAAATAGGACTATCAGAATTGATTGAAATGATATAGCAATCAAACTAGGGATATGATGCTTTTGGTTAATTTTGAGTTAATTGTTTATATATAAAATTAGAATGGAATAAATTTGCATTTGATTAATCAATAGCATAATACAATTAGGAATCACACTACCTGATAATTGAGCCCAATTTTACAACTGAACCCAATTTTATTATTAAAAAATCATGACTGGTATATTTGTCACAGAATCAAAAGGTTTCAACATCCTCTGCTCTGGAAAGTATCTTGTTCTTTAGATTCCCTGAAGCACTTTTACCCCTATCTCTTCCTACTTGAAATTTTGTTGTTTACATGTTGGTCTCTGTGTATGTCATTACTGTCAGCTCTTTGGGGGCAAGGAAAGTGCTTTGGACATTTTTGTGTCTCCCATAACACCTGGACCTCAGAGCCATTGAATATGTATTTGCTATATTTAGTTGAAAAGTTCTAAAAAACAATTTGCTTATCAAATTAAAGAGAGACTAGGATTAGTAGCTATTAAGTCAAATATCAGGGTGTTAAAATATCTCAGTAGGCTGAAAATGTATAAAAAGAAATATAAATAATAAGACCTGAATTCAAAAATTCCAAAAAAAAAAGCAAAATTGGAACATCATAGGTGTGTTTAACAGTGATCACACACAGCTGAAGAAAGAATTCGTGAACTAGAAGATAGCTCAGAAGAAATCATCCAAAATGAAGCACAGAGAGCAAAAGATTGGAAAATGCAGATGAGAGTCGAAGAGACAGAGAGGATACATTAGGAAAGTCATACACATATATAATCGGAATAATACAAGGAAAGGAGAAAGAGAATGAGGCAGAAACAAAATTTATAATGGCTGAGAATTTTCCAGAAATAAAAGATATCAAACCACAGATTCTAGAAAGGTAGCAAATTCCCAGCAGCATATGCAAATAAAGCCATAACTAGAAATGTTATAGTTAACCTGCACTACAATAAAAAATAAGGAGAAACATCTAAAAGCAGCCTGACAAAATAGATATAGTACCATCATAGAAGCAGAATTTATATTTTCAGATTAAATAAGATGCTTATAGCATGAGTCATTTTTTATGATTTGACACCTTAAGCAAATTTTCAACTTCCTTTGGAACCTGTTTGTGCCATATAAGGTTTTCTTCTAAAGCTGGGATGCCGGATTTGAAGGGCTGTTTAGCAAAAGAGGGAGATTCAATATATTCTATTTAGCTCCAAGGGCAAGGACCAAACACCAGTGTATGGAAGGTCCAAAAAAAACCCAAACATATCTCTACTTAAGATAAGGAGAGATATCTAATAGGTTGAGTTATTAAAACCTGGGAAAAGTTACCTTATATAAGAAATGAGTTCTCTTACATCAAAGGGTTTGATCAAAAGGCAGATATGTTAGTTCATTTATCAAATATTTAGTAAGCACCTACTATGTGCCAGGCATAGTTATGGATGCTGGGGTTATATCAATCAACAACAGCAACAAGAACAAAAATGGCAAAACTCCCTTCTATGGAGAGCTTATATTCTAGTGCAAGAACACAGACAAGCATAATAATATAAGTCAATTATGTACAATGTTTGGAGATAAGTGCTGAAGTGGAAAAAAACAGAACAGGATAAAAGGGATCAGGAGTACTGGGGGAAGGTTTGCAGTTTAAAAGGCAATCATCAAGGGCTGGCCAAGTGGCTCAGTTGGTTAAGAGTTTGCTTAAGAGCACGAGCTCTGAGCAACATGGTCGCTGGTTCGATTCCCACATGGACCAGTGAGCTTCGCTGAGCTGTGCCCTAGCTGAGCTGCTGCTGAGCTGCCAACAGGTGGCAGGATGGCTCAGCTGGTGAGAGCACGTGCTCCAAATAACAAGATTGCCTGTTTGATGGTGGGCTATGCCCACCCACGGCTGGGATTGAACTCTACACCTTGAGCTGAGATGCCACCCGGATGGCTCAGTGGATAGAGTGTGCGCTCTTAACAGCAAAGTTGCCGGTTCGACTCCCACATGAAAAAATAAATAAATAAAAATAAATAAAAGGCAATCATCAGAGTAGACTTCATTGAGAGGTATTGTTTGGCCTTAAGGAGGAAAAGGAGTGTGAGCTATGAGGATCTAATCAGCTAAAGGGAATTGATTGGTGAGAGTTGCTTTCAACTCTATAATTTAGTCCTATCACATATTTCAGAATAAGTTTAGAATTTTAGCAAATAGAAATTTATTATTATTAAATAATAGAAATCAAGACGACATCCTGTATTGTGCTTATTAATGAAAGCTGTTCATCTTCACTGTAACATCATAGAAACTTTGCTCTTGAAAAGCATTTCTTTTAAAAATTCCAAATTCCAGGAAGGATGTTGTGTCTTCTATTGATAATGCTCAGAATTTGGTGATTAGAGCGGATAATTAGTATCAGCTTGTTAGCAACCTGGGCTGTCGTCTAGAGAAAGAGATGTAAAGAATCTTCACAGAGCATTTAAAAGTAGAATTGTAGATTTGCTCTTAAGAATCACATTGCTTTTTGAAAAATGAAAAGCCAACAAACAACCAGCTGCTTTGATTTGAGAAAAATGTTTGTCTCTGATGTTGAGTTCTGCAGTGCCCACCTTTTGAATAGAGAGGGCTTTGACATGTGCAGAAGGAAAAGCCGAGAATATCTTCACTGTTAACTTGTAGTCTTGTGTTGCAGGCACACAAAAAGTCCCTTTGGAAAGTTGAACCCAGTGAAGGCATGGTTCCCCCGGACATTGATATTCAACTGACAGTGACTGCCAACCTGAATGATGAACTGACATTTAAGGACATGGTCATTTTGGAAATTGAAAATAGCAACACCTATCGGATTCCTGTCCAGGCTTCAGGGATTGGCTGCACCATTGTTTCAGATAAGCCCTTTGCTCCAGAACTCAATTTGGGAGCATATTTTAGGTAGGGAAATAACACGGATGACTTTTCATAGATATCACATATGTTGCATAAGCTGAACAGCATCTCTACTTTAGAAAATTATTTTTAAGTAAATAGAACTAGCCTTCCCAGTTCCTTCCCTTCCTGGTCTTCACTTTCCCCCTTCCAGGTGGGTACACCAGCAAGAAGACCCTTCCTAGTCATAGCTTGGTTACATTCTCCAAGCTGTGTCCTTCTACATTCCAGAAGACACGGTTCATAGGAAGTGCATTATTCTCTCAAACGCTCAGTGGCTTCTCTATGACTAATTTAGAACCTCAACCATGATTTCTCCTCTTTGATTCCTGTTAATCTTTCCATGGATGTAGAAAATACAGATGCATCTTAGTGGTAACCTAACTAGAGTATAACTAGGAAGGTAAAAATTTATTGTAAATGTTTCTTATCAGGAATTGCAAAGCCAGTAATTTTGTAAAAATTTTTATTTATGTGTTTATTTATTTGGTATTATGACCTCTGTTTGCCTCCCCATTAAAGCACCAGAAATTGAGATGGTTGCAATTGCCTCCACCTGATCACACAGGAAAAGCTAGAGCATCTTAATATTTAAATGAGAGGTGGTATAGACACCTCTGTGCAGAATGATCTCAATGTGGCTTTAAAAATGTATGAAGTCTGAATGCTAACAGGGGAGGATACGTGTGGGGATTTATTCATGGTTCCCAGAAGAGTTATGTGGCTGTCTAGGGCCAGAGGAATTTGTACCTGTCATTACATTACTGTGAACACATCTATCTAACAGGCCTTGAAACCAAGATGGGCACTTTGTGCTTAGAGAAGATGAGCCTGACAAGTCAGTAAGGAGCCCTCCCACAAACCCATCCATACCTCCTTTCCTCTGTGCTATCTACAAAACATAGCAGTTGACTGAAAATATCATAAGCCACTGCGTATGTTTTTAGAGAAGCATCCATTACAGATTTGGATCAACTAGATATAAAAATGCTCCTCTCTGCCTGTCTATTGACCATGAACTAGAGCATTTTGTCAGTGTATTTTATACTTCTATTTCCAAATTTCTTTGTTAAGTGCACTCACATGTCATTATAGAAAATGATATACTGTGAATCAGACTTGATTGTTATTCTCGTTAATCTGCAAATATTGTCAAATAGCCCCAAAGGATATTCTGTCACTCACTTGGAATTGGGAGGTTTAGTCTATAGTTTTCCTATGAATATAGAAGCAAACTATGGCTTTTAGCTGCCAATTTACCCTCTGCCTAAACCCTATCATTTTTTAAAGGATGCCAGCAATCTCCAGAAGAAGCATCAAAAGCAGAGGTGCACAAACTACAGCCCACTGTCTGTTCTGTAAATAAAGTTTTATTGGAACACAGCCATACCCCTTTGTGTACATATATTTTTTATGGCTGCTTTCACACTACAGTGGACAATTGCGTAGTTGTGACAGTGACCATGTGGCCCCAACAGTTTCAAATATTTGTTATTCAGCCCTTTACAGAAAACTTTGCCAGCTTGGGGTCATATAGGTCTAAAAAAATACCCGTATGCCACCTCTTCTGATTACATGTTTTTGGGCAACTTCCTTAAATTTTCAGAGCTTCTATTTCTTCATCTATAAAATGGGAGTAAATATTAGTTATTACTGGGTTGCTGTGATGGTTGAAATATACACCGTGAATAATTGGCAGAGGCCCTGCCTACTTTATAAACAGTATGTATTATTTATTGTTTTCCCCAAAACTACTGAGTAGAGACTCCAGTGAGCATGCCCTGTGGACACATACCTGGAATGAAATGGGTACACCTGACAACTGGCCAATACTCCTGATTATTTATCTGAATGCTTCAACTACTTTATTAGATTCAATATAATTTCCTAGGGAAGAACAGATGGGATAAAATCACAAAGCCTAATACAGTTTTAAAAACAGTCCTGAGATGAATTTTCTCCCTGAAAAAAAATGTTTTTTTTAAGTTTATGAATCAATTAAAAAAAATCCAAACAAAAATACATTTGAATCACCTCTACTTCTAAGATCTTAGAAATCCCAGTGTTTAACGAAGAGCCAGATAATCAAGAGGTCCTTGATAAATATTTGTGGCATAGATGAACGAGGGAGTGAAATAGCATCTTTAAAGCAAGTTAGTTTGAGAAAAAATGACCAGTCTAGCTGGTATCCTGGTCCATTACAGCCCTTTTGACCTTCAGTATTGCTTAGAGGATATGTTTCATTTCTCTTTGAACTTCCCTTCAAATCGAGCCCATCACAAGACATTGCACTCAGTCAGTAGAAATTTACTCAACACAATTTGAAATATGCTTCTCTTCTAGTAGGCATTTCACTTCCCTTTCACTCTTCAAAACCATTTCTTGTAAATTAGAGTGGTTTTCACATGAGCTGTGTCTGTGTGTTCTGTGGGGTGCTTGGCCTGCTGGGGAAGGACTGAGAAGGGATGGGATCACTCTCCCACGGCCCCTCCCCTGGAGATGACAACTCAGGGGCCAAACCCAGATCCCTGCCTTGAGTCTCTGGACCCCATGAGTCAGTGCTTCTTTGTCCCATTACTGTGATATCTCCTAGTAGCATCATGATGTAGCCTTTCTATGCTAAAAAAAAATAATAATAGACAGTCAGGGAAATTGCAAAATAATAATAATAATAATAATAATAATAATAATAATAATAATAATAGTGTCTATTTTGTTGCTCACTTTTAAAGTACTTCGGGGTGGGGGGGAGGGGGCATGTAAATCCCAAGGGTGTGGAGCTAAACACAGCTTCCCAAATTTGAGCTCTCAATACCTGCCTCCTCTTTTCCAGCCTGGACACCTGTTACTACCGCTTCAAATTGACCAACAAGGGGCGTCGGATCCAACAGTTGTTCTGGATGAATGAAAATTTTTGTCCCCAGAGCAAGCTGAGCAAGAAAGGCCTGGCTAAGAAGGGACTTGCTAAGAGCCAGCCCCAGCCCCAGCGCCAGGGCCCCCAGGCACCCAGGGATCCCCAGAGCCCCGTGTTTCAGCTCTACCCCGTCAGGATGGAGCTGTACCCAGGCCAGACCATCGATGTGATACTCGAAGGCTACTCTGCTACTCCCAGGGTAAGAGGACAGCATATTTAGAAGCTACTTTTCTCCTAAATAAATGTTTGCTCTGTTTCTTAGGAGAGTTCCTTGACATTTATCTGAAGAAAGGATGTGGCTTCTCAAGGATTGCATGTAGCACTGGGTTACCATGGCAGCACCCACTGCTTTCAAGGTTCAGCTCTGCTCGGTTGTCTCTTTGTTTCTACAGCTACCATGAACCCAACCTTAATATATTAATTAAATCAGGTTCTCACCCTGCAAGTCTCTAGGAGAGGGATATTCAGCATTCAGCCAAAGCTAAGCCTCTGATGAATATTTATTCAAAAAGTGTGTTTTTATAGCTACTCTGGGCTGCCTTTCCAATCCAGGTATTGGGCATCCCCAGTTCCTTCCCTCTCAGACTGAACTAACAACATCACATTTATAATCATCTTTTTATATGTCAAAAGAGCTGCCTTTGTCTACAGCAACTCTGATGTTCTGCTCTTATTTACATTTTCACCATTCTGCTTAAACATTTATGCAGATCCAAACCATGTCTCTGTTTTTTCCTGTTCCCTCACGGAGACTGGAAACCATCAGAAACCCAAAAGGAACTTCCAAAATCACTTGTGAGCTTCCTCTACCTCACAAACGCAGATTTTGTGAACGAGAGGTGATGCTTGCTTGAGCTCCTCCTGGTGTCACCAAAAGAGGAGCTGATACTGAACTTTCCCCTCATGAAACAGGAAACAAAAAGAAATTTATCTTCCAGCACACAAGACAGCAAAGCTGGTCCATTGCTTCATTGTAGAGTATGTAATGTGGTCTTTCTCTCTGTTAGTCAGGGGTTCAGCCCACCATTCCTGAGTATGTACCACGAACACTGTGCCAGGCGCTAAGGATACAAACGTGAATAGAATGCAGCCCCTCATTTCAAGACACTGACAGCCTGTTGTGACCGGGAGCTGACCATATTTTTAAAGGCAGTAAATCCGAGCTGCTATGGTTCCAAATTCAGTTTAGTCTTTACTAAAAGCTTCTCTGAATGTTCTCCCAAGTTATGCTACATAACTGAGAAGAGACTTGAATTCATTAACATCTGAAACCTGATTAATCTTCAGTACAAGCTATTCATGATATAAATCCACTTGGGGTCCTTTCTACTGTATAAAAATCTGGACCACTGGGGACCAAAGAAATGTTAGTTTCTATAGCATCATTTTAAAATATTCTAGTATGAAAAGTAAAATTTTTCCAGCCACTGTTTTTGATTAGCTTGATAAGAATTATAACAATGACTGAACTATATATAAATCCAGAAGGATTTTATCTGCCTTGTCCATCACGGTTTGGGATGTTCAGTCCTTAACAGTCCTGATGCAAAATAATACATCTTCCATATCTATATCTATAGCTATATCTTTATCTATATATATTGGTTGAACGGAATGTAAATTGATTGTGTCCTCAAGAGCAGTCAGAAGTAGACACAGGGTCATCCAGGACATATTTAACCAATCAGACATTAATTGTGTGAGAGAGAGTGATCCCTGAAATGCACTGTTTAGGAAAAAGTGCTCTTCCCCGGTGTCCCCAGGCAGGTAGTTTGCTGATTGTTGAGAATGAAGTTTTCTGAGCTATGGCTGTTCCCCAAATGCTGGTGTATGTTGTCTGCAGAGAGTCAAAGAAAAGCTGGTATGCCATGCCACTATCGGGGCACAGACAGGGAAGAACGTGGTGATGACTGTCAACATCATCTGTGAGTTTATAGCACCACTTATCCAGCTCTCCACCAAGCAGCTCATATACCGACTGGAGAAGGTCAGTGGGGCTGTGCTGGGGAGGGCTGGGTTCTCCAACTGGGAGCCAGCACTTTCACATTTTCACTGGAGAAGCTAAATGAATGGGAAGCCTGTTGCACCCACACCCAGCCTATGTTTTTTAAGCTTCAGAGGCCAATACACCTTCAACTAAAAACTCTGAATCTAAACCTACATTCCTTTGAAATGTAAATTGCTACGGAAATTCTGCTTTCATCAATTCTGTTGTATAAGGCCAAAGCGAAGGGGTATTCCAGTGCACTGAAAATGCACTGTAGTTGATCATTTTACTCTAACTCGGTAAAATAGACATCCCAGTTTAGAACGGGTCAGAGTAGAATTATTGATAATTTTAATAATCAGTAAGAAGAGTTACCACTTACTGATTGCTTTGTGCTAGTCACTGAGCCATGTTCATTACATACATTTTCTCAGTTGCTCTCACAACAGCCTCTGCTGCAGTTTCTGTTATAATTCCCGTGGTACAATGAGGAAACCGAGATACAGGTTACGCTATTATGCAGACCACCTAACGCTGCTTGAGAGTAATCAACTTAAACTATTTGATTCACATTCTTAAGTTATATGGTTATAAATGTCCATGACTCTATATGGCCACTAAGGGCAAGCAATAAATGGGGAGGCAGAGGACGGAAAGAAATGGGAATGACTGCTGCTCAGGGCAGGAGTCAGAATCATGAAGAGGTGAGGAGGTATCACAGTAGGACTTGACTTACTCCTCAGCAAACTTCCATCATAGAGTTATTTACCATTCAAAACAGATGTGTATGGAATGTTTTTTCCAAGCTGGTGACTGTGTTGGTGTTGAAAATCTGGTGAATCCACCAGACATAGTCAAAGCTAAGAGACTGGTTGAGGTCACAGACTATAAACAAATTATGAAAATTTAGTTTAAATTACAATTCTAAACAGTGCTATGAAGAAGAGGTAGAATAAAGTGCTATGAGAGCACATATCAGGAGACGTGGCCTTATTTCTACCTGGGGTGACAGATGGCTTCCTTGAGCAGGTGCCTCAAGTTGACACTTGAAGAAAAAATGTAGTTAGTCTGGTGATGAGAGAGGGAGAGAATTATAGGCCGAAGGAACAGCACACATGAAGGGTCTGAGTTAGGGAAGAGCTTGGTGAGCATGAAGATCTGGAAGATGCCTGAGACGATACACCAAGAATGACACGAGGTCCATCTAGAGAAGTGGGAAAGGGCCAATGAGTGTGGCATGACCGGGAGGCATGTTCTGGGCTTTGGGTTGTGTTCTGGGTGGCCATTGGAGGGCGTCAGGGAAGAGTGACGTGGTCAGATTTATTCATTGAAACAGTCACACTGGCTGCTGAGTGGAGTATGTGTATGAAGTCCCACCATGTGCCAAGCACTGTGTCGGGTGCTAGCAATACAACAGTGAGGATAGCCCCTTCCTGATGACCCTCACAGCCAACTGGGGAGACCAAGCATTAAGTAAGCCATTGTCCCATAGTGTGATCTATGCTCTCCTATGAAAGGACTGAGTGTGGCAGTGCCTGAACGGTCATGGGGGAACCAGCCAGGGTTCCCTTCATTACCTGGAGGCTTGCAGGAGAATGGTAAAGACCATTTATTATGATAGAGGATTTCATCATATTTTGTTCACATTAAATAAGTATCTATTGCGCACCCTCCATGGGTATGGTGCTCTGCTAGGAGATGAATAAAGGAGCTTATAGTCGAGTAGGGGAGGTGAGATGTACAACTGCAATTCAGGTCAACAAATACTTTTTGAACAGTGAATGAGGCAGCAAAAACAGCAAAACCCCTGGCTTCAAAGACTAGAAAGGAAAGTAGGCATTGAAGAAGTAGAATAAGGGTTTCAGTTGCAGGATGCTAAACTAATTGTGACAAGCTCCATGAGACATGTAAGAAGAAAATACTGCAAGAGTTTCTGCTATAGTTATTAAGCTTTTATTGCTGCTTTAAAGTCTTCCTTTTTTAAATAATCGGGAAAGATATTTATTGGCAAAAACTGCACCAAATTTAGGGGCATCATATTTTCTCTAAATGTAACTATTCAGAGAAAACTCAATGAATATTTGTTGAATAGCTATTCTGTGTAAGACATTAGAGTATATATTAAATATACAGCTTAGTTTCTTATTAGATTTTTTTCTAAGCCCGTAAATACTCATAAAGTGTGTGGATAATGTTCCTTTTCTTCTCTTTTTATCTTTAAGCCTTTTTAAAATAGTATATTCTGAACTGTCTGTTGTTTGAATTTATCACCAGAATAAAATAGCAGATATTTTTATATGGCAGTAACTTATTGAATTAAAAAATGAACTGAGTCACAACTCCCTGTTTGTTTCTGCCCTTCTCTCCTTCCCCCCAAATATCACAAGTTTGAAATCTAACTACTGTTATTTTTCATTGTTCATTTCCTGCTCACATTTAATCCGTATGAGGGACAACAAAAAAATGCAGCCTCATTACCCACTGTGTGCAAGAGGCCTGTGAGGTCTCAGTATTCGGATTTAATTATGTAACACCCAATTATCTATCCTGTTTCCTTGTTTGCAGCTCAAGGCAGTGTATCTGATTTTGTACATTAGACTATAATGATACCAACACTGCCTACGGGAAGAATTTTCCTGTAACTGTTGCCTCATATTTGATCTACTTTATAACTATTGTACCATTCATAGCCACAGAGATGAAACCACATCTTTGTGGAACTGAAAAGGTCAAATTGAAACCAGCAGCCAGTTTGCTTCATGAAGTCTAGCAGGAAATCCTGTCTCCTGATCTTTGGGGAGACAAACAATCCAGAGTGAAAGGGGTCATGTTAAAATAGAACGGGTTGTCTGTGCATCGACTCCTTCTCATCACTAACCTCTAAATGGCCTCTTGCCAAAACCAACCAAGTGTGGCTTCTTCACTTCAAAGCTGCCTGCAATGACAGCAGCCCGGGGGAAGGTCACCGGATGGACAGTTCTCCATGCAGCCTTCGTATGGCCCCAAAGTGCTATTTTCTCCCTCCCTCAAACTGTAGTATGCAATCTGCAAATGCAAGGCAAATCCAGTACCTGTATTACTGTGTTGAGGGTGGGGGGGGAGGGAAACAGTGGTTGGCATCTCATGGTAAGCACAAGACCAAGCCCCTGTACAAGGGCTAGTGGAGTATAACGGAGGCAGGAGGCTCAAGCCAACTGTTCTGGACTGAATGATTGTGTGCCCCCCCCCCACTCCAATTCATATGTTGAAGTCCTAATCCCCAATGTGAGGGTGTTGGAGGAAGAGCCTCTGGGAGGTGATTAGGTCATGAGGGTGAGGCCTTCATGGACAGGATTAGTGCCCTCACAAGAAGAGGTAAGAGAGAGAATCTCTCTGTCAGCCATGAGAGGACACAGTGAGAAGACAGCCATCTACAAGCCAGGAAGCAGGCCCTCACCAGACGCTGGATCTGCTAGCACCTTGATTTTGGACTTCTCAGCCTGAAGAGCTGTGAGACATAAACATCTGTTGCAGCCCAAACGAAGACACAATGGATGCTGGTCACCCAAGCTCCACCAGAGCCAAGGGATCCAGGAAGCACAGTGAAAGGAAGACTGTACTGGACAAAGAAGCAGAGATAGAGTCAGATGAAAATGTGGCACCGGGAGGATTTAACTAAAATCAGAACAAGGAGAGAAAAAAACAAATCAAAACAGAGGCCTGGGAAAAACAGGCGAGAGTTGTTGGAAGAGCCGGGGCATGATGGGAGGGAGGTTCTCTTTGGACGTCATGGATTGAGGCTTTAGGTCACCTCCTGCTGATATTAAAGGACTGTTTTCGTAGGGCATGCAAGAAATAATGTGGACCCCAACTTTAGAATGAGAAAAACCCAGCCTGACCAGAAACATCTGGCTCAAGATGCTTTCTCCAGTTGAAAAACTAAATTTGATATGTTCAACCGAGTGGAAAGATGCTTCTAAATCAACTATCCCAGTGTTATCAGGAAAAATTTAGAAGAAATAGTTATACGCATTTGTCAATATAATAAGTTAAGTATATTGGCAAATTGGATATTTTGAGCATGGAAAAAAATTTTTTAAAGGAAAAAATGTATAATTCATATAATGATACATGAGTTTTTCTACAAGATATCACTAACGTATTAGACTTTGTTTTATGACACTGTGGAAATGGCTATAGTAATTGTTCTATTCAGAGGCATGGCTTGTGTAGGTTTTATCAACCAGGCAACAAGAGAGTAAGAAATCTAATCTACGTTTTCGGGCTTATGTAGGTTTACTTCTCAGTAGTCCACTATATATTCCAAATGATTTATCTAAATCTCTACAAGAGAAAAAGAGTATATACTATGAGACTTTTGTTGTTAAAGGCTTCCTATGGTTACCATAACTGGGTTTCTTTCCTCCCTTTCTTTTTTCTCAGGAACCTAATGCTACCTTGGAACCTGATTACCAGCCCTTGGTCATGAAGAACATTTCCACCCTGCCCGTGACCGTGTTGCTCTCAACAAACAGACCCTTCTTAATCTGTGAGACTGATAAGTCTCTGTTGCCCTTAAATCCTGAGGTAACTTAACAGAGGACTGTCCTCACAGGCTCCTGGGGGCATGGGGTGGGGGTAGGGGGAGGATTGTGTGTGTAAAAAAGGAAGAAAATAATGTCTTTCCAGAAAAATATAAAGAATCCAGGAAACAAGGAGGAAAGAATACAAAATTTTAAAGAAGTCATAAATGAATTCCAATATTGATCAATAGGGAAACTATTATTAATAGTGTAAGAACTTCTGGCTCTTTATGACAACCCTTTCATTCCTGCTCATTTAATGAAGCTGATTTTTAGAAAACAGTGACTTTGCATTCATGATAGGAAAGATCTTTTAATTCCCTCACTTCAAATCTGACCAAAAGTTCACACACAAGGAAATGAGGAAATAGCCAACGCCCAGTCCCTAAACCAGCCAGCCCATCTCCAGCTACTGGGAAAGCTGAGAAGGTCTGAGGGAGGAGGTGTGAGCGCCCAGGCCACCAGTTTGGGGCAGGATGCAATAGTCTCTGCACATTCCTACAAGATCATATCCATGATCCTTTGCTGGGCGTGAGGGCAGCAGTGGGAATGGCTGGGCCATGGGGCAAGTGGCACGGCGGAGCTGTAGGAAAGGAGGATTGAAGGAGAAACTAGACCCGCACACAGTCAGTTAATGGAGAAGTGGTGTAAAGGAAGAAGGCAGGACAAGCAACAATCGTGAGGTCTCAGAAGAGGGAGGCCGTGACTTAAGGACAGTCGGTATGAGCCACATTCAGGGAGATGGATCTTTGGGGGTGAGGAGGGACAGAGCCACTTGGTGAGAGGGTATGGCAGATAGTATCCGACTAGAGACTGTAAACTGCACTGCTGCCCTCCCCTGACCCTCCCCATCAATTCTTTAGCGGGTCTCACTCAAGCATGAGCTGAGAAAAAACGAGCTAAGACCTTTGAACAGAGAAATAAAAGGAGGAAACCATCATAAGCCAGAGGCTGATGAAAACCTACTGCAAGGGGACCTAGGCAAGGAAGAAGACCAACAGTCTCAACATGGAGTTCTCGACAGTCTCAGAGAAATTGCAGATGATGTGAGCTTTTATTAAAAAGAGCTCAAGGATGAGATGCAAGTGTTCAAAGAGGAGATGAAGAGTGAACTCACAGAGCAGAGGAAAACAAATGGGTGAGAAAATGAAAATTCAGACACGGGCAGCTTTCTCAGTCTGAGCGGTAGATTAGACCCACTCTTGTTCCTCCTGAAATCTTAATAAGATAAACGTAGAGATGTCCAAAAGGAAAGAAGCCCAGAGCAATAAAATAGATGGGGAAGAGGAAGGTGTAACCAAATAATGAGAGATTTAAACAAATTCTGGAAGACAGAATGGAGTGGGTTGGCAAAAAAAGCACAAAAATCTGCAGCCTAGAAAGGTCTCCACTGAGGCTGCAAAGATGTGGGAGGCGTTCAGCCCAAGTAGCCTGGACTCAGCGGCAACAAGTGTGAGCAGAGTGCTGAAAATAGAGGGATTCCATGTGCACCAGACAGCTGTCCCACTCGACCCCACACAGAAACCATGGGCAGCTGGCTTTGATCCCAAGATAGAAAGATAAATGCTCTTCCCTAGAGAAATGGAAACTGATCAAAATATTTGGGGAAATTTGAAGTTTCTAGTGTCAGTGTCGTCACCCCCAGAATAATCCTGGTTATCTGGGGTGTGCCCACTCCCTGATCATCCCCTCTCTGTCCAAGGAAACCAGCCCTACTACAAGAATTGAGAAATGGTTGACTCTGGATTGTTGGGGTGCCAGGGTGGGTCAGGAACGACTGTTTTTTATAATAACTCTTATAGTAGTTTGACCTTTTATATTATTTGCATGTATAACTTCAACAAAGACATACATGTAACATAAAGAGCTTCTACAAATCAGCAAGAAAAATACCAGTAACCCAGCAGAAAAGTAGGCAAAGGAAATGAACAGAAAGTTCACAAAAAGAAAAATAAAATGGCTTTTAAGTATATGAAAATATGTGCACTTTTAATCATTTTAGGAGAAAAGCAAATTAAAATGACTGAAACACATTTTTTTTTAACCCCTATCAGATTGGCAGTGAGCAAAAAGTAGGATAGTGCTTTGTGTTTGGAAGGGCGTGTGAAAGAAGGGAGTCCCCTATAGTGTTGGGAAAGTATACAATGGGAGACAATATGGCAGTAAGTATCAAAATTTTAAATGCCCACACCATTTAACCTAGTTATTCCACTCTTAGGAATGTATCATACAGATATAAATACAGTATACAAGATGACATATATACACGGACATTCGCTGCAACATTGATTTTAAGAGCAGAATATTGTGAGCTAATATCCATGAGTAGTAGATTGGTTAAATAAATGATGGCAGAATTATGTGATGAAATAAAATGCAGCTATTAAAAAGAATGAGGCAGCTCCACATACACTGATGAGTGATCTCCCAGTAAAAAAAGAGAAGTGCAAAACAATAGTGCAGAGTATGCTATCATGTATAAAAAACAAAAGAATATATAAATGAATGTGATTTTATATCCGTACAGTATCTCCATAAGAGAGAGAAAGCACTTGTAACCTTGGTTACCTCAGGAGAGGGGAATAGTTGGCTTGAGTCAGAGGTGGGGAGATGGGCACAAAGGTGAATTCTCTTTAGCCTATTTGATAATATAAATTAAATATATTTTTTATATAAAGTAAATATTTTTTTAAATATGGCTACACCTTGTCTTGGGCCAAAGTGATAAAGAATGTTCAGCAATGAGACATGTCTTAGTGAAGTTACTGGTCTTACTGATAACCAAAGAATCCCATGGCATCTAAGCACAAAAGAAGAGACCCCATCAAGGGAAGATTTTACACTCACCTTGGACTTCTCCACAATAATACTGGATGCCAGATGGCAATAGGGCGATGCTGCAGAATTTTGAGAGAAAGAAAGTGTGACCCAAGAATTTTATAAGCAGTCAGATTGTCCTTTGAGTATAAAGGTAACAGGCAGACACTCTTAGAATGCAAGGAAGGACTCGATGAATACCATACTCATGCTCTCTTGTTGAAAAACTAATTTGCCAGTGAAATACAAATATTCAGGAGAAGAACCTAATAAGGCACTCAGAAATGGGGAGAAAAAACAAAAACACTCAGGAAAAGACTGGCAGGAGGAATGAGTTCATTAACTCTACAACTGAGACTAATCAACTTTGGTGGTTAGAATGTTCTACCTCAGCTTTTTAAAATTAACACTACAATAATAACTGGGACGTGGAGGGAGCATAAGTGTGCTGGTTTCATCCCCTTTTATAGATGGGTGTCAATCAGATATTGTCAAAAGGTGAAACTGCTTAATATTTAACCATCTTTTTTCTTGATCATAAAGGAATAATAGTAATAACTGGTGCTTATATACCATATATTATGTGCCAGACACTGCTCTGAAGACATGATATGTATATTAACTCATTTCATCCTCTTAAAAAGAAGTAGGTACTATTATTGCCCCTACTTTACAGATGGAGAAACAGAACTAGGAAGGCCAAGCAACTTTGCCCAAATTCATAGAGCTAGTATCAGGCAGATCAGGACTTGAACCCAAACAGTCTGGCTCCAGAGTCCATGATTTCAGGATTAGTATCTTTTGTATAGGAAAATTTTTTCAGGTGTTTTTGTTTGTTTGTTTGTTTGTTTTGAGAAAAAATTCAAAAATGTTTTTAAATAAACTCATCTAATTCTATTTTTGTAAAATTTTATTTAGTCATCCATCATGTCTGGACTAATGTTTACCAAACATGAACTCTGAGAAATAATATATGGTGAAATTTTGGATGAGTTTCTAATTTCTTCTTTATGCTTTTATATATAATGTAAAATTTTGTGGATATGTATCATTTCTACAAAACAACAAAGTCATTCCTCTGGGAAGCAAAAAGTGTTGAAGTCAATCTTCAGAGATATTTAAACACCAAGCATTGTGATACCAACTGCTGCAGACGCCATGGTCTACAAGAGTGGGTTCTGAATTGTGCCCAGCCAGCTGTGCCACGTGGCCAGCCACACATTAGCCAACGGAAGAGTCATTCCCCTCTCTTTCGCTCTTGAATCAGGTCAATGGCACTAACAATTGGAACCATCTAATCACATCACTGATGTGCACAGTTAAATACCTGAACCTTAAAACTCAGTGGAGAGGGGCGTGCTCTGTAAACGGATTCGTTCCTATATGCATGCCTCTTGACTGCCCTGGGGCACTTTCTGCCAAACGAGGAGGTGACTTTCATGCCGATTAAATATGGAAATTGAGCAACTCCTGAAAAAGCCAACTCACAGCCAGGCTTTCTATAAAAGGGAAGGTGTTACTGTGGCCTTTGCATCATGGGACACATGGGGATTTGAATCAAAGAGAGAAAAGAACAAATGAAATCTACCCAACAAACCCAAACCGTACAGCTCTGGAGTGTCATTTTAAGTTGAAAACAGCGGAAAGTGGATAGCACTGTGCTTAAGAGTTAGAACGGCAGACATTAGAGAAGAATTAAATTACCTAATCCGTCCCTTTCTGGGTCATCCTCTACAGAGCCCCTCCCCCAGTGCTTTAGAAAGCCTTTTTAAAAATTTCTTAAGCAAAGAACTTTTCCTACTTGTCTAGGAAGAGCATTTTACAATTTAATTTATTTTCAGTTAGGAACATTATATAATATCTAGTCATTGTAGATCTTCCATTTTACAACTCCTCCATCATTATAACCTCACAACTCTTATCAAAACCTCTTCCTTCAAATCACTCCTGTCCAAATGTTCCCTGCTTTCATTTTCAACTAATAAAATATGTGTGTGTGTGTGTGTGTGTGTGTGTGTATGTGTGTGTGTGTGTGTGGATAAATACTTATGGATAGGTATAGGTATGGATATCAATATAGATATACTAGTTGTTTAATTATGTATAAGTGTGGATACATAATTATGGATAAATAAAGTGGATATATATGTATTTCATACTAACCTGTGTGTATGTATGTATCTGTATGTGTGTGTACATAAGTATATTTAGATAACTTTAGCTGTCCTGTTTCATGTATCAGGTTAGAAATGCATAGTACCAAGGTTGGTAATTCCCACTATCTTGTTTGTAGCCCATGAAACTGGGGATTGGTGAAGAAAAAAGCCTGCTGGTCAAATTTGACCCTTCCCACAGAAGCGATTTGAACAACTGGGTGGCAGAAGAAACCCTAGCAATCAAGTATGTGGAGCACCCTCAGGTGGACATCCTGAACCTTCGTGGTGAGGTGCATTACCCCAACCTCAGCTTTGAGACCATGGAGCTGGATTTCGGCTGTATCCTGAACGACACTGAGGAGATCCGCTACGTCACCATCACCAACTGCAGCCCGCTGGTTGTGAAGTTCCGCTGGTTCTTCCTGGTGGACGACGAGGAAAACCAGATAAGGTACCACTCATATTCAGAGGTCCTTCTCCACTATTCATGTTTTTCTCCTCAGGCTTTGCACTGGGTTCCTGTATTCTGGGTACTGGTCTTTTATGGACACTTTCGGTTCTGATAACTAATTATTGACAGAAATAACAAAGAGCCTAAAATCTTGTTCCTTCCTGGATTTCCAAGAAGGAAAAGCAGATAAAACATCTTTGAAAGCCCCAGTCACCACCAAATTAACAAAGCAATAAGCCTGCTTTAATTTTGAATCTAGTGGTTGGATCATTAAAAATTTGTCACCAAAATAGTCTTTGTAGAGTTTCCTCTTTTTAATTTTATTAAAATGTAGCTAATATACAATATTATATTAGTTTCAGGTGTACACCATAGTTAGTCAACACCATGGTAAGTCTAGTAACCATCTGACACTGTACAACATTATTACAAATTTATTGACTATATTCCCAATCTTGTACATTACATCCTCATGACTTATTCCTTTTATAACTGGAAATTTGAACCTCTTACTCCCCTTCATCTTTTTCCTCCCTTTAAAATTTTTTTTTCCAATTACAGTTGATATTCAGTATTATTTTATATTCGTTTCAGGTGTACAGCATAGTGGCTAGACATTTATATAATTTGTGAAGTTACACCTTCCCCCCTGCCATTAGTCTACTATCCACCTGACGCTATACATAGTTATTGCAATATTATTGACTATATTCCCTATGCTGTACTTTACATCCCTGTGACTATTTTGTAACTACCAAGTTGTACTTCTTGACCCCTTCACCTTTTTCACCCAGCGCTGCAACCCCCTTCCCATTCAGCAACCATCAGTTTGTTCTGTTTCTATAAGTCTGTTTCTGTTTATTTGTTTATTTTGTTCTTTAGATTCCACATATAAGTGATATAATATGGTATTTGTCTTTCTCTGTCTGACTTATTTCACTTAGCATAATACCTCCCAGTTCCATCCATGTTGTCGCAAATGATAAGATTTCGTTATTTTTATGGCCGAATAATATTCCATTGTATATATGGACTGCGTCTTCTTTACTCAGTGGTTTATCAGTGGACACTTAGGTTGCTTCCATACCTTGGCTATTATAAATAATGTGGCAGTGAACATAGGAGTGCATAACTCTTCGAATTAGTGTTTTTATTTTCTTTAGTTAAATGCCCAGAAGTGGAATTGCTGGATCATTAGGTAGCTCTATTTTTTATTTTTTGAGGAACCTCCATACTGTTTTCCATAGTGGCTGCACCAATTTGCAATCCCACTGTAGAGTTTTCTTAATAAGCATTTCAGACCTAAAGCATGAAATAATTGCATAGCCCAATACACTGAGTATGTGCTGCACAGAGCTCCATGTTCTACATTTCAGTGGGTTTCGCTCTGGCCTGTATATGTACAGGTACATATACATATGTACAAATAGTGGGAGGTGATGAGTGCGGAAAGGGAAAAGCTGTCTTAACAATATTTGTGTTTAAAGCAAACACAGACACAGACGACAGTTTAATGGCTACCAGAAGGTAAGGGGAGGTGGGCGTGATAGAAGAGGAAAAAGGGAGTCATGTATATGGTGATGGAAGGAGAACTGACTCTGGGTGGCGAACACAATGCAACATACAGACGATGTATTATAGAATTGTACACTTGAAACCTATATAATTTTACAAACCAATATCACCCCCATACATTTAATTTTTTTTAAAAACCCACCAATATTTGTGTTTAGAGGTATCTCTCCTGGTCAATTAAATTTAAGTTCAATTAGAAGCTAAATCCAAACTTAATTTGGAAAACACTCCTTTAAAAAATATAAACAGGCTGTTTTAGTCAGGCCTCAGGAACATTTCATCTGGGTCAAGCCTCTTTGGTGATCAGGACAAATGGGCTTCTGCATGTGTCCTTACTGGATGTTTGGACAACGCAATTTTCAGCACTGACTGTTGAGTGGTCATTCTTAACCGAAAGCTTCACGTTTCCTTGGCTTGTTTGTGCTTCCTGTGTACCGTCCTCGTCTCGCTGTGACAGCCACCCCTTCCTTTCCAGTTGTTACCACGGTAATGATGGCTTGCTCTGGGTGTTTTCCGGAGACATCTAAGGATGACCCAGCACAGCACAGAAGCCAGGCCTGGGCCTGAGTGCTGGGACCTGATCATTAGGTGCGAAGGACTGTTTAGATTTGGAATGAAATTCTGCAGAAGATGAACATTTAAAATCATTATGGAAAAACCAGCCAACCTGACCTAATGAGCTTCAAATACCAGATTCTGCGAAGTTATTCTGATGTAGCATAGCTAAATGAGTTCATTTATCTGGGAGCAAAGTACATGCTTTATTTGTGTTTTATTTTTGAGAGGCCATTTCCATAATTAAAATAGTGACATTTTGTAAATGTGCTTGGCCAGTACTGGAGATGATATGTTTAATTTTTCATTGGTTTAAGCATTCATTTAACCATTTTTTTACTTTCTTCAGTATCATCCTATATCTTGATATTGAGCCTCTGCTTATCATTCATTCATTCATTCATTCATTCACTCAGAGTCATCCAGAAAACATTTGATTAGTGATTCTTGTGCACCAGATAATGTGTGAGGCTTCAGGGATAGAAAAGTAAATAAGACATGATTGCGGCCCGAGGCTGTTGGGGGACCACATGTGTAAACCATGGTGGACATGTGATAATGCCAGGCTCTGAGGAGGGACAGAGCGGGGATAATTGCTCAGAGGAGCCGGACAAGGCTGTACTGAGAAGCACAGTTAAATGCTCCAGATGGAGAAGCAGGGAAACATTCTAAATAACAAGTATAGTATGTTTATATTAGTTAGGATGCATGGATTCAATTCTATTGCAAGTGACAGGAAACATGACCATAAGCAAAAAAGAAAAAGAAAAGAACATTCATGGATTCCCACAACTTGAAAGTACAGATACATTTTGGCGTCTGGCCTGGCTTAAAGCAAGGGCTCTAACAGTGTCCCAGGAGCCAGGGTCTCTGACTCTCAGCTCTGCTCCCTTCAATGTGTTAGCCATATTCTCAGATCGGCTCTTCTCCCCACGGTCCCCAAATGGCTGCCTTCACTCCTGGGGCCATGTCCTTGCAGATTTTCATCCACTGAAAAGGGACATGAGCCTTTGTCGCAGGACTTCCATGAGATTCACCCTGATCAGACCAGCTTAGTCACATTTCCTGTCCTCTCCTCCTACCAGTCACTGTCAAAGTGGGGGGAAGCACTGACCAGCATTGGCCCCGCACCAAGGGCTGCAGCGGTGACCTCAGAGCCCCGTGGACTGAAGGGGGTGGAAATGGGGCCGATCTCCAGACAAAAACTGACATATGAGAAGATGCATGCTGGCGAGACACTGGCACCCACCTACCAGTGTGGACAGAGGGTATGTCAGCGTGGCTCCAACGCAGACTTCATGGCAAAGGAGAAGTCAGGGAGATGAGCCTGGGAGGAGATTGGCAGTCGTGTGTGAGAAGCCTGGTATTCCATGATAAGGAGTTTAGACTTTCTTGGAGGCAATGGTGAGATTTATAATCAAGAGAATGACAAGAGTCAGGTTTTCTCAGAACGATAACTCTTAACAGCATTCAGCACAGTTGTCCAATCCCACCTTCCTGAAACCCGTTCCTTTCTGGCTTTTCCTCTTATCCCCTTGACTGACTGCTCCTTCTTAGCTCTCGGCCAGTGATAACTCTGCTGGACTAGTAGTACACAGGGCTCTGTCCTGGCCTTCTGCTCTTCCTGACAATTGCACGCACCCCACAACTTTACTTAGCCCCTGTTGCTGAGGCTTCCAATTGCGCATCTCTACCTAGACCCCTCTACTGAGTTCCAGGTGCATCACCTTGACATCTCATGGATGTCTCCTAGGTGACTCGCATCCAACAGGCTCCACACTAAACCCAGGCTCTCCCCCATTCCCTCCTTGCTTCTCCTCTAGGACCCCCCATCTCAGTAAATGACATCACTGTCCTAGGAGGCATCCAGACTCCTTCCTCTCCCTGACCCCACCCACTTAATCAAATCCATCACCAAGTTCTACCTATTCCACCTTCTAAAAACCTCATATTCTCATTTCCACAGTTGTTACCCTAGTTCAGTCACCATTGCCCCTTGCCTGGACCATGCAACAGCCCTGAACTGGGCACTCCGCTTCGGTTCACGTGCCACAGTCCATCATCCACTCAGTACCACGCGATGAGCAGGCACTGTCCTTTCTTTCAGCCTTTAATGACACCCATGCTTCTTGGGGATAAAGTACAAAATACCTACTGTGTTCTGCAAGGCTCAGCATGTTTCTCTCTGGTTTCTTCTCACTTCTTTGTTTACGCTGGCCTCTTTTCCTGTCCAGCGCTGTGCCTATCTGACTGCTCTACCCCTGCTGGGCGCTGTTCCCCACTCCTCACCTAGCTAGCCCCCGCTCCCCCATCAAGTCTCAGCTTAAACATCCTGCCCCAGGGAAGCCTTCTCTGAGGCCCTTGCCTAGACCAGAGCCCGTCATAGGTGCTGGGAGACCATCTCCTTGGTGACACATTACATTTGTAATAATGGCTCAATATCCAACCTCACAGCTGGCTTTTAATACCCATGGAGCCAGGGAACACGTCTGTCCTGTTGCCTCTGGATCCCAGAGCCCAGCACAATCGTTAGCACAGTCGGTCCTCAGAGGGTACTTTTTAATGAATCAGCTGCTGCCCCTGCTCCCACTACTATTTGCACTGAGAGGAGAATCGTTTCATAACTGGTTTAAGATTCTTTTCTGTCAGCTTCTTGGCACCTGCCAAATGGAAAGGTTCAAGGCATAAATGTCACCTTGAATAGCAAAAAGAAGAAAAGCCACTTCCTTTTAGATAGGCTCTCTCTGGTCCGGCCTTCAGAAAAATATAAAGCACTCGTTGGCTAAAGGTCACTTTTATCAGATATATCAACATTAACCTTTTTTTCCAATTAGAATTCTTCTAAGCCTTACAGTTAGTAAAAGAAACAAAAGGGTAAAAGAGGCTTTTCTTTTACTTTTATTAGGCAGGGTATGAGGATACCTAGACACTCAACATTCCTTCCTGTCACGACACCCATACATCTGCTGTGTGTGTGTGCATGCGTTTGTGGCAGGGAGTGTGTGTGGACATGTGCGTGATTTTGTAGGCAATTCTGACTCATACATTTAAAGTATCTCGCTTGTTTGAGTATATGTCTTCCCAAGTTGGCGCTCATATCACATATAAGACAAAAAAAGAAGTAAAATTGTACAAGCATGCTAAATAAGCCCTCCATAAGAGGAAAAGCCAGCTATTGGTTCAGAAACATGCTCGTCCATGTGAGTTCATGTGCATGTCAGGGCTCAAGACTGTGGTGAACGACAGCCTGCGCCGCTCACACACACACATGTAGTGAGGAAGCTGGGGTGAAATATCAGGGCTGAGTATGCATGCGGGCGGGCATAGCCAACACACAGGAATATGCCCTTTCTTGGGTCTGTCTCTTTGGCCTGACTGCTCAGCTCAGTGAGAACATGGTGCTTCACGGCACCTGTGTGAAAGAGGAACACGAGGAAGCCCACACTTGAACCAGCCTTTACTTCCAAGAGGCCAGAGAGAGCCAGGCAGATGCTGACTCAGCTGGCGTCCCTGCCCGGGCTCAGAGTCGCAAAGCTGAGGCGAGGCTAGGACTTAAAGCCCGTGAGCCGAGCAGCCCCCAAGGACAGCTTTGCCTTTTCATTTCCAAGTCAGATTATAAGTAAATGGAATATGAGGACCCAAGGGAGCCCTGCCCTGCAGCAATGTGTTGTTCTCACATTGATTTTTCTGTGATGAGCTTCAGTCGTTCAATATGGTGATTAGAAGACAGGGGTGGAAGAGGGGGTGGAGGAAACCTCATTTTCTGGATGCTTCCATCTGTCTCTTCATCATCTCTCAATTTCTGTTGCCTTGAAAGTGGAACTTTTCTAAGATGTGATAATATTAGTGGTAGCTGAGGTCCTGGGCAGTGGTTGGACATTGCTGGTTAGAATCTGGGCTCTGCCCTTCTGGCCATGTGTCCTCCTGGCCTATCCCTGGGCCTGGGTTTCCTCAGCTGTAAAATGGAGATAATGTAGAAAGCTAGAAGAGTTGTTGTGAGGACTAATTGAGAGATGTCTGTAAAGTGCCTCTGTTTCTGAGATACGAAAGAAAATCTGGCATTGGTGGCTTTCAGATTCCCTTAGGATGCCTTCCTCTCCTTCATTCCTTCGTACCGAGTGCTGCTAAGTGACGTGGCCCTCAGGATCCTAAAGTGTTAGAGCTGTAGGGTCCTTAGACACCTAAATGATGGACCCAGACCCCTTTTCCTTTTGACCAGGGGTAGAAAATCCTTTTTCTGTACCAAGCCGCATTCATCAAAACTGAAGCCAGGCCTTAGCAGGTGATGGCCTGTGCGTGGCTCAGAAGGGCCGGGCCTGGAGGGCCCCCCCTGTCCTCCCCACACGCCTCCCTGCAGCCAGCCAAGCCCAGACCCATGATCAGGGGCAGGCCCTTGCTTTGCCCAAGGGTCCAGTCAAGAAAATATAGATATTTAGGGGGACACATGGTTATTTATTTTTCTTTCAAAACAAAAATAGCTTTACTGAATCCCGTGGGGCAGGCCCTGGGTATCCTTGCCCCCAGCTATCCTAGGCTGTGCAGTGTACAGGTGATGAGCCTGGCCTCTGAGGAAGACTGGCGCTTGGCTGCCTGCCCCATGTGACCTTGGCAGGTAGCTAAGCAGCCCTGAGCTTCGGCGTTCTCATCTTAAATGAGGGGCATGATAATGGTGCCTCCTACATACAGATGTGGTGAGGATTGAACTAGCCCCTACCTGCAGAGCTCTTGGAACTGTGCCTGCCACATAATACATGCTCAGTAGATGCCAGCTGTTATGGCCATTCCTTTATGGAAGAAATTGAGTAGATTGGCACCTGTATAATGTTAATCCTGGGCCATGTTTCCGAAGCAGCATCCCAGAGGTGGCTTTGAGACATTTTCTCCTGAAATCAGCCTGAAGCCATTTCAGGACATCAGGAGGCCTCACAGGGTCTGAGGGGCGCAGGTACCTCTTGCTGGCCTAAGCTTTGGTCCCTCCCATAAATATCTCTCACTTCCCCAGAGGCCCCACACCTCCCAGAACCCTTTAAGCCTCTACACTTCTGTTTTTTTCTTTTCTACCTCCCAGAGCAGTTTGGATCAGAAATGAAAGCAAACATGGAGCCCTGGGGCTAGAGGGAAAACAGCTCTGATGAGGGAGCAAAAGGGGTCAAAAGAGGTGGCCACAGTTTGCCTTGGGCAAAATGCCGACTCAAGCTCTTATGCCCCTCCCGCCCCCTGTCTTCCCTAACTCTTCCCCTACTTGTGTCTGAACCAGAATGCCAATTTCACAGTCCAAAGAATGAATCCAGTTGCGAATGCGGCCCATGCCCCTCCCCCATATTAATTTCCTATTGCTGCTGTAACAAATCACCATAAGCTGGGTGGTGCAGAAATGTATCCTCTTCCTGTTCTGGAGGCTTAAAGTCTGAATCAGCTTCACTGGGCCAAAACCAAGGTGTCAACAGGGCCACACCCCGCTCCGTTCCCTCCAGGGGCTCTAGGGAAAAGCCTTTCCTTGCCTTTCCCAACTTCCAGGGCCGTATTCCTCACATTCTTTGGCTCATGACCCCTTCCTCCATCCTCAAAGTCCACAGCACAGCATCTTCAGTCTCTTTCTCTTTACTGAGGTTATCACACCCCCTTTTCTATTCTGTGGAGTCACCCTCTTTCTCCCTCTTATAAGGACACTTGTGATTACCCCCATCTCAAGATCCCTAACCTGTTCACATCTACAAAGAGCCTTTTGCTATATAAGGTAGCATTCACAGGTACCAGGGATTTCAGGCGTGGACATCCTGAGGATGTCCAGCATTCAACCTACCAGATCCCCTCCCGCCCCCGTTACCCCACCCCCTGCCATCTACCAGCAAGTTCTCACTCTCTCTTTACTCTCTGCCAGTTCAAATTAGCTTTGAAAAATGGATCCACTATTAATGACTATATCATGACATAAGGCATTTTTCAGTTGTAAGTGATAGCAAACCTGGCTCAAACTAACTTTAAAAAATAGAATTTGTTGTTTCACTGAAAGTGTCTAAGGCTAGGCCTCAGGCACAGCTTGCTCCAGGGCTCAGGCAATGTCACCTGCACCTCACGTCTCCCCCACCATCTCTTGGCTCTGCCCTCTGCTATGTTGGCTCCATTCTCAGTCAGGTTCTGCACACCTGGTTGCAGGATGACTCAGCAGCTCCAGCAGCTCCAGCTCTTCATATGCCAGGCTCAAGCACACAGGATGAGGAAGAGGCTCTTTCCCTGAAGTCAGCCCTGGAAAATGTTTTGTTGCATCTCACTAGCTCTGCTCGATTCCTGAGTCCATCCCTGAACTACGGCCTGGGGAACCCAGTGCTACCCCTGACCAGGCTGGAAGTTAGAGACAGGCTAGTTCCCAGAGGGAAATGGAAGGCACTGGAGCAGAGAAAGGGAGGATGGATGCTGGGCAGCAAAAAGCAAAGGTGCCCACCACAATGACTGAGAAGGCTCATTGCGTTTTCCGTGTTAGTCCCAAGCCAAAGAGGTGGACATCTAACCATGAACTTAGATGCCAGCTGCCTGGAGGAGCATTTGAGGGACAAGACTCCTTACCAGTGCTCCAGAGACATGATAATCTGATGTACCCCTCAGATACTATGGAACAAGCAACTCATGATGAGACCTTTCTGCCCATTCCCAACACTGCCACCCCATCGCCCGTGAGCCCAGAGCACCAGTTTCATAGGCACCTTCACATTCCTGGTTCTGCAGCTTTTGATCTTGCATATGAAGGATAATGCCCCTATCTTTGAAGATTTCAGAGTCAGTCCACCCACACAGTGTGAATAAATTCACATCTTTACTAAGGGAAAAACCTCTTTGAGTAGCTTTCCGGAGCAAATATGTCTCAAGTAGGAAATATTTCCTGTAGACAGCTGTGTAAGGCCAAGACTTCAATAAAGAGATCATTTAGGAGCATGAGAGAACTAGTCTGTCATTGTGACCAGTAGTAATAACTACAATTGTATGCCTGTCATGGGCCAGGCTCAGTTCATATCCCAGTATGTGTCTTAGCTCATGTCACACAACAACCCTGGAAAGTCAATATTAATATATCTACCCTCGAAACTGGGGCTCCAGGTGCCTGAGCCCACACAATGGATCAGGAGCCCTTGTCTACACTGACTGACTCGACAGCCCTTGGCCTTGGACACTGTCTTCTACTGACATAGCAAAACACACTTTTCTGTACATTATATTTTATTACTAGATATCTTTATTTCATTTCTATGAACCTTTTATGAATGCTCTATCCAAATGTTGTACTAGGTGCTGTAGAACTGCAAGGATAAATGAGACCCATCCTTGTCCATGCAAATCGATAAACTAGCAGTGGTGGTGATGGCGGTGGTTTCAGTACTGGCCCAGTTCGTTCTTGTGCGTTCTCATGCGCACTCACCATCAAAGGCCCTGAGAGAACACGTATGTGCAAAACATGTGCCTGCTGAGAAGAGCTTGCAGGGCCCCGCTACCTCACTGCACTTCAAAAGCTAGGGCTCTTCCTTTTTGTACTTCCCAGTGGGTGACCACCATGCTAACCAGAGAACCACTGCAGAACCTCACTTCAAAACCTTTTGTTTTGAATTTTTTAATGTTCAAAGAAAATCATGTCAGCCTCTTTAAGAATCAGGTTGGTCTGAGCAAGAAGTAACTGCAGAGCTTGACAACAAGTAAGTTGGAATATCTGTTGGGCTTGCTTCAGCAGAAGGAATGGGAAGGAGAAATTGACAAGTAAAATGCTGAAAACAAGCTAAGCGTACAAGATTCTGGACCGTCAAGGACCATGGTAACTTATGAAAATTGCCATGGTCTACAGCCGGGTGGGAGGTATGAGATGTGATCAAACAATACAGTGAATGTTTAAATACAAATGTATTACAGTAAAAGACACATTGCCATTAATCCCCCTTGCTTTGAACACACTTATCCCATTGTTCTTGCCACTTTCTACAACAGTTCTGGAAGTCCTCTTTCATGAGTGTCTAGTTGTGTGCACTGTTGTGGCTGCCTCGATGTCCTGAATGGATTGAAAATGCTTACCTTTCATGGTCATTTTGACTTTAGGGAAGAGCCAGAAGTTGCACAGTACCAGGTCCAGTGAATAAGGTGAATGAGGACACACTGTAACGTATTCATTTGACAGAAATTGCTGTACCAGAAGCGATGTGTGTAATGGAGCATTGTCATGACATAGGAAGAAGTAAAGACACTCACAAAAGAGGACTTCCAGAACTGCTTCAGAAAGTGGCAAGAACGATGGGATAAATGTGTTCAAAGCAAAGGAGGGTATTTTGAGGGGAATTAATAGCAGTGTATCTTTTACTGTAATAAATTTTTTTATTTAAACATTCACTGTATTTTGTGATCACACCTCATACTTTAGAGGAAGAAAGAATAGGACTTGCTGATGGGCTGAATGTGGGGAGTAGGAAAAGGATGCATCAGGCTTTGTGCCTAGATTTTCAGTTCAAGGAACTAGGTAGATGATAGTGTTGATAAGTGAGGAGGGGAACACTCCAGGTTTGGTAGTAGGAAGAGAAATTGGGTCTGTGACTGGAAAAGATGATAACAAAGCTCCGTGGATATTTGACATCCCTCCCCCCATAGAGAAGAATCAATATAGAAAATTAATTGGGCTCCTTTCGCAGAAGGTATAGTGAGCAGAAAGGTGCTGTAGGGCACCAGGTTAACAATATAAATAATTTCTAGTAAACAGAATTTCAGGGATGTGTTTATATATTTTTTTAACACAGATTTATAAATTTCTGTCATAGAACCTTCGCTCCTCAAGACACATTATAGCCTTATGGCCTTGAGTCCCATGTATTAAAAGTCATTAAAGAAGACCTAGATAAATGGCGAGACACAGTGTTCTTAGAATTAAAACTCAATTTGGTAAAGATGTCATTTCTCCCCAAAATGACCTATAGCTTCAATGCAATTCCAATCAAAATCCCAACAGGTTGATCCTTAGGTTTATGTGGAAGAGCAAAGGGATGAGACTGGCAACTGCTCCAAACTGAGAGGCCTTTCTCTACCAGATATCACCTTATCATAAACATATAATAATGTTAGAAGTGTGATATTGGTGCCCAGATAGGCAAATAGTCTAAATAAACAAAACAAAGTCCAGAAACAGACCCATACCTATATGGAAACATAACAGAGTTGAAATTGTAAAACAAAGGAGAAGGGATGGCCTATTCAGTAAATGATCCAGGGGTAGTTAGTAATCTATAGAGAAAAAAAGCAAAAATGGATCCCCAAACTCAAGCCCTACCAAAACTTAATTCCGTATGGGTTAAAATAAATGTGAGTCAAGTGTCTTTTCTTTTTATTTCAAGAAAATGTAGCACAATGCTTGATGATTTGTGAAAAAGAATTTCTTAAGCAAGATACAAAAAGTACAGAACCTTAAGAAAACTATTCATAATTTCTACATTAAATTTGAGAACTTTTATTCATCAACAGACACCATAAAAAATTAGAAGACAAGACACAAACTGAAAGAAGGTTTTGGCATACATATTGCCTTCAAGTTTTGTCATAGTATATAAAATATGCCTTCAAAAAAAAAAACTTTATTCAACTTAAAAACGGGAGAAAATGGGCAGTTATTTCATAGAAGAGGAAATACGAATGGCCGATAAAGATATGGAAAGATACTCCACCTCATTAGTAATCTTGAAAATGGAAATTAAAACAAGAGCTAGACACCACTACATTAAATACGACTAACCAAGTGTGGCTGAGGATGTGGAAGAAAGAAGTTCAAACATTGTCAATGAAAGTGTAAACTGATACAGTCACTTTGGAAAGCAATTTGTCCTTCACTGGTAAAGTTGATCGTGAACATTCCCAAGGTCACGCCCAACTTTCTAGTCTGTCTGGTTTTGAGTCATCTTTCCTCGGTTCACCTTCTCTCCTCAATACCCAGCTGATCAGTACATCCCACCAGTTTTCCCTCAGAAGTGTTTCCTGGGCCGATCTTTGCTTTAGCTCTCCCAGCCATCTCCTTACCCAGCACACCTCCCTCCGGATTCCCACCACACTCTGCTGGCTGTCTTTCTTCTTCCCCCTGGTTTCTCCTCGCCCACACCAGAGATTACGTTTCTTCAGGCTACACTTCCATCATCTCATTTTCCTTCCCTCTGACGTCTGTTGCTTTTCAAGGCCAAACTTTCTGTCTGTGCTCCTCTGTTAGTAATCGACTCTCACTCTTGATATCTCTAAGCTCTCTGTAGCTTTGCCCTCAGCGCAAGGGCTCCACATCTCAGAAAGCCCTTCTCTTAGTCCTCTTGTTGCTTTAAGCACCAACCCTGTGCAAGGCAACATAAGAAAACAGTACACTAATGTCCCCTGTTCACTCCCCAACCCTGCTGGCTTTTGGCGCCCTCACTTAGCTGAAATGTCTGGAAGACCAGAAGTGATTTAATTACCCCACAAGTTCCTTGACATCCACTATCTTTTCATTGTGAAATTACATCACATATGCAAAAGCGTATATAATGTGTATATAGTTTAAGAATAATAATGACATGGACATCCATGTGGCATCACCCCCATTATAAATACGGCATTATTAGTAAATTCGAAGCACCTTGTGAAAGAGAACAGTGTGAGGTCAACCTCCAGCAGACCTGCCTATACTCCATGCTGAGGCCCCTAGAAGCCTCCTAGGCCTCCATCACCCAGGCCTCCAGTAGCCCATCTATCTAGAATCCCCTGCTGTGATGGGTCAGCTAAGTGATCTGGTCAGGGGATCAGATTACTCTCTGGGACTAATGGGGGGACTATAAGCCATCTCTTAAGCCTGAGCTTCCAGCAACAAGTTCCTGCCTTTGTAGTGGGCCTGCAAGTGACTCAGGCCAAGCAGAGGGACACCTTTCACTCTTCATATTTAACTTAAAAGCGATCGCCTCATTATGGGTCATGTAGTCTGCTTCTATTGGCAGTTCAGTTTACTCCACTCTCCTGAGACACCATATCCCTTACTCCACAGAGAAATGAGTTGGGCTGTTTTTCATTTCAATTTTAAGTGTTACGAAACTTTTTGTATGGCATTTTATGTTATTATAGAAGAACTCTAGTTACTTTATTATAGATTCATTCTTTTTAAGGTGTCTTCCCAATGTCTCCAGTCTTATTGGAGGGCATCAGCCTTTTAGGTATTCAGCGTGAGCTAAACTGGCTTTTAAAGAAATCAGTGGAAAGTATCAGTGTATATAACTGAACCCAAGTTAGCGGTATGTCTGCTTGGTTCATTTCCTGATCTGATTCTTTAAAAGAGTGCATTTGATGTATGCATGTGTTCCTATTAATTAAAATCCCCCAAGGCTAGCTATATCTACTGAAGACCAGACATTAAAAGAAATTGACTTTAAAAACTGTCCTGTGTTAAAAATATTTCTAAAGAGCTTCAAAGCTGATTATAAGGGAGATTTCACAGCCTCCAGGTTTGGCAGCCTCTCTCAGAGCGTGCAGCAGTGGGGACACCTTCTGGAGTTTTCATAGAAGTGGCCATTTCTCACAGAAATCCCTCTGGAGAGCTTCACCATAGATTCTGGGCACATTCCTCCAGAACTCACCTCACAGCAAAATCTTTGTGGGAAGTCACTCAAGGGCAGGGTCAAGTGTGTCTTGCTTTTCCTTATCAAGATATAATCAGGATGGGTCCCTCTTCTTCCAAAGAAAGTTCTAGAATATACATTGTAGCTCCGTAATGTCTTGGATTCCAGTTACTTTTAAAACGAAGAAACCTATTTTGTGATTCACTGCCATGAGCATGGCATGGCATAAAGTAACCAAGAAGAAGCCCTCACCTGTTAATCAGGTAGACTGTCCAGTAAAGTTGCTAAGCGTGTGAGCTTTGGAGCCAAGCTAACTTTGTTGTGTAGCTGTTGTGAAGATTGAATTAGGCAGTTCTTATTAAGTGCTTACTGTAATACCTGGCAGAGAGTGAGTGATAAGTGTTGGCTGCAGTTACTCAATTAGGGCCTGTCTTAATCTGTTCAGGCTGCTATAACAAAATAGCAGTGACTTGGGTGGCTTATAAACAACACTTTTTAGTGTTCTGGAGGCTGGGAAGTCAAAGATCATGGTGCAGACAGATTCGGTATCTTGAGGGCCCACTTCCTGGTTCATAGATGGCATCTTTTTACTGTGGATCACATGGCAAAAGGGACCAGCTAGCTTTCTGGGGTCTCTTTTATAAGGGCATTGATCCCAGTCATGAGCCCTCATGACTTAGTCACATTACGGCTTAGGATCTCAACATAGAATATTTGGGGGACACACACATTCATACCATAGTAGGGCTCTCATTTTATCACCCTTCTTTGTGCCATCATCTTCTAAACCCGTGATTCTCAGCTTGAATGAACATCAGAATCATACTGGGAGCACTTTACTATCAAGTAAATCAGAACTCTTCAGTTGGGAGGCAGGCCTGAGTTGTTCTTAAAGTTCCGCAGGTGATTCCGATGGACCGTTGCAATGAGACGTGCTGTTCTAGAAGCTCCCATTGCAACTCCTTTTGAAAACCTTTAAAACTACAGGTAAAAATAAAAGGTCTGAGTAACTTGAGTTTCGACTGCTCAATTATGTCCCACCAACTTCCACCTTCACACAGTGGCCAGTAGGAAGTGTTCTGGGCCTAATCAAGTCAGAGGCTGAGGCGGGCTGCTGTCCATCAGGGGCACATCTCTGCAGCTCGCTTGCCCTTCTCACGTGGCAGAGCGAGAGCGCTGGTAGGGAGGCACTGAGCCAGCCCCATCTGTTTCCATCTGTCGTTTGCTTCCCATTGTGGGAGGAGCAGCAAGTGTAAGACCACAAAGCCAGGCAATAAATATGGAAATTCAGCTGGGACTTTGTGTTTATGCCCAGAGAGGCTCAGGAATTTGCCCACTTTTGACATGATTTAAAGTGATGATTATAATCTGCTCCTTTTAGCAGCAGGAATCAGAGGCCTATCTAATCAGGAGCAGGATTGTGATGTGTAGTCAGAGGAAAGAAAAGAGGGAATGAGGGAGAGAGGGAGGGGCTTAAGAAAATGAGAGAAGCAGAAGTGAGATAGCTGAGAGGAAGAAGGGGAGTGTAAAAAGACACCCGGTAAGATCTAACAAGTAAAGATGAGGGGTTTGCTTAATGGCCTGTGGATTATACATTAAAAGCAGTGGAAATATGATACATAGCTGTAGGAGAAAATATCTCAACAAAGAAATCAGTTATGCTGAATAGCACACATTCATACCCTTGAATTGTTGAAACCTCGAACTGGACCTCTGAGCCATGCTAAGAGCATTGATAGGACACCAGTGGCTGCTGTGGGTCATTTTCTCATTTTGATATCAAATGGCAGGGGTGAGGGGCGGTGCTTAACCATGAAGGGCCTCTCAAGCTTCACTAAGGAGTCTGCTTTATCCTCAGGAAAATGGAGAGTCTTCTAAAAGGTATAAAATGGGGAAGTAAAATGATCAGAAGTTTCACTTGGGCTGCAGAAGGTAGCATGGATTGGAAGGGGACAATCCTAGAATGACCAAAACTCTGGACCATATTGGAAACAGTGATGGAAAGCATGACCCAATGGGATGCTTTCTGTTTTATATCATTTGAACAAAAGTAGAAATCAGGAAGCCCACATAGAAAACAGTGTTAGAAATCTAGACAAAAGATAATGGCAACCTTCGTCAAGAAGGTGGAAATGGAGATGCAGTGGGAAATTCCAGTGCATATCAGGAGGTGGGATGACAGGACCATGGTCCTGGGCTGAGGTTCTCGTCCTGAGAGACCACAGCCCAACACCCTCTTCCCACTACCACCTCCCCAGCCTGTCTGTGAGCAAGGCTGAGTAGCTAGCTAGACAGAAGGGATGCAAAAAAGAAAATAGTGGAGATAACAGTGGGGGCCACCACAATCAGAACCCTTGGTCACCTTTGTTCCCCCGACATTTGCCGTTTGTGCTTTGAAACCTCCTCTGCCCAATGCCAGGAGGAAGAGGTGTATGAGAACAGTGAAAATAAAGTGGCTATCCCCGTAGCTGCTGCCCCACTTCCTGTCATGGCTGCCTCCGTTGCTGGCCATCACTGACTATCAACTCTTTGCTTCTGTAGTCTTCATTATCATCATCATCATCACCATCCTCCTCCTTCTCATCATTTGCTTCCATTTGGCATGTACACATACACTTCTTCTACAACAAACTTCTCACTTGTCCCAGAAGAAGCCAGTTTCTCTCAATCCTTTCTCCTTTACATATACTTTTTCCTCAGACTATACATACTTTCTACTCTTCACCTAAAAAGTACCACTCTTCCTTCCAGATGCAGTTAGATGATCTTCTCCTTCAGGAAGACTTCCCCACACATCCAGGGAAAGCTGGTCTCTCCCTCTTCTGAAGTCCAGTAGACTCTTCCCTCATCTAAATTCCAATAGGCTCTTCTCTCATCTGAATTCCAAAAATGGTGCTAATCCACCCACCCCAGCACAAGAATAGCCCATGTGCATTGGACATTTGCTATGACTCGGGAACCCTGCTGCGTTCATTACATGAGCTAACACAACAATCAGATGAGGAGGGTTCTATCACTACCACCGGGTCATGTGGTATGTAAGTGGGGATGTCCGAATTCAAACCCAGGCCACCTGGCCCCACAGCGTCGTTCTGAACCACTGTGCCCTCTGCACATCTTCCTGCTGGAGCACTTGTACCCTGAATTGTACCCATTCCTATGTCTCTGACTCTTGATCCCCTGGCCTCTGAGTCCCTTGAAGCAAGAATCGGCTTTTTTTATTTGGAATCATACGATGATGCTACAATGGATTTCCTAGAAATAGCCTGAGATGGTGATTCTTGAGCAGGTGATTTATTGAAAGAGGGCTCTCAGGAGGAGCTGTAAGAGAATAAGAGAAACAATGTGAGGTTGATGGAGGACCTAGGAGGCTTCTAGGGTGGAGGGGAAAACTAGGGGAAGTGTGACTTCAGAAGCAGTCTCGCTCCTGCCTGAGCCCATGGGGAGCCCTGGCGTGTGAATTGCATCAGAATTTGTCCCACTCAGACACAAGGAGGCTGGGCTCTTGTGGCCCTCACCCTCATAAACATTCCTTGCCTACAGCTCACAGCCTAATAGGTCTGAGGACATAACCTCCCAGGCAGCTCCACCAAGCCAGGGCAGTGCTCCAGAGAAAGGCGTAGCCAACACCCACAGCACCCAGGGAATGGGTGTACCATGCCAGCAAAGGGGATCTAGACAGTGTACCAACAGTATCTGCTACAGTGGTAACTGCAATATATATATATTACACATCATGTGAGCCAAACAAAACACACCTGTAGGACCTTTTTATTCAGCCCATGGCTGTTTCCACCCTGTGCAGGAGACACACCCAGAATCCAGGTCCAATGAATCAATGAATTAGAAGTCATCATGTCTATACAAGGCTGCCCCCACTTCTTTGAGACCTCGGCGGCACTGCACAGACTTCAGCAGATGTCCAACATACCCCATTCCATCTCCAAATATCATCTGAATGACAACACGAGATAGTAACTGAAACACAAACATGTTCTTTGGGGTTTTATTTTGATGCAACATTGCTTCCAGTGAAGGGAGAACAGGCAATAAGAGTGGTGGACTTTTTTAAATGCATAGCACAAAAGGTTGTATTGATCCTGACTTACCCAAGAACAGAAAATAAAATATGAAGAAAACTGCTGAGCCCAAACCAGTGTGGCTGATTGACAGTGTGACATTCACATGGTTCTGTCACAGCTAAAGGGAGGATTACGCTCCTGGCTCTTGCAGTGAGTCTGACGTGGGTAGCTCTGGAATTGGAGCCATATTGATTTTTGTTTGTTTGTTTGCTGTGCACTCTCCTTTAAAAATAACTGAATCTAATCCCATTTGAATCAGCATAACAGGAAAGTGATCATCTGTTCCTGAAGGTAAAATGAAATCTGATCCAAAAACTCTACCAACATTCTATTTCAGTTTTTTGGAGCAGGTTTTCGATCTTAATGATAAGCGGAAGGCTTCATTATGATGAAGGTTTCGCTGTGTCCTGTGGCTCCATCTGTTAGCAGTAGGGCTGCTTTACTGGTCTCCTTTCTCTGTTTCCAAAGAGACCTCTCACTTCCCCGTTGTCCAGGTATCCTTGTCAACCGAGGTGTTGTTTTTCCTCAGGTCTGCAGGCACTCTACAGCTTTGTGTTTTTCCTTTACAGATATTTCCATGTGCTTTTTTTTTATTTTATTGAGCACAACTTCCCAGGGCAGTGCAAACGTGGGATGAGAGAGTGCTATTCTGTGGGGCAGTGATCTGGAAGTCTCCCCCGGCGCTTCTGCTGACCTGGGGTGATTTAATAAATGCCCCAAATCATCCTCTGCAGATTTTCACTGTTCCTAGCTGGCCAGGCTGAGTGATAGCCCCATACTAATTATCAGCTCCAGTCCTTGGCCATCACGCTGCCATTCCTACCCATGGCAGGTCCTACACCTGGCTGGACCTCCGAATCACCTGGGAAAGCTGTTCAAAATCTAACACCTGGGACCTACCTGAGACCTGCTGAATCAGAATTTACCCAAGGATGAGGTTCAGGAATCTTCATTTTCATGAGCTTCCCAGCGCCCAGCCCAACATGAGCATGCTCAGAATAGTGTGGTTGCCACCTAAGATAGTGTCAACTAGAGACATATGGCCTGGAATAAGCCAAATGGAAGCTCACAGAAGATGGAAAGAGCTTTTCCACTCTTCTCCAAGGCCATCACAGGCGGGGACAGAGTGGAGGTGGAGGTGCAGAATAGCCAAATTATCCCTCATGCTACTTACCTGTTCTCATCCATCCATCCATCCATCCATTTATCCATCCACCCATTTAATCAGGCATCTGTTGAGCTCATGCTCTATGTATAAAACCCTGGGCTATAGAGGCTGTGAAGAGGGAACGCCTTGGAGCCTGCCTGCCCTCTAAGAGCTCACTGGACTGATCTTGCTTCTTAAAAAGAGCAAGCAGAGCGCAGCTCAGAGGCTTCACCAGGCAACAAAATAATCACATAGATTTTTTTCTATCATACTGATTTTTCTAAATACAGTAGATACAACTGGTTTTTAATTTATAGTAACAATATAAAGTTTTCCTTTAAAATGAGCCTGTTAATGAACACTGCAGTGTGCTATCACTACTCATTTCAGTGGCTAAAATGAAAAGGACTGGATACCAAGTGCGGGTGGCCATGTGGACCAACTGGAGCCCTCATACACTGTGGGGATTAGTCTAAAAGGGCATAAAACCGCTGGGGAACGCTGTTTGGCAGTTTCCCATAATGTTAAATGTACATATACTATATAAGCTAGCAGTTCCCTTCCTAGGAATTTACCGAAGAAGAATGAAAACATATGTCCACACAAAGACGTACAGAGTTGTTTATAGCAACTTCATTCATAGTATTAAAAACTGGCAACAGCCGAGGTGTCCATCAACGAGATGATGGATAAACGTGCTAGTCATCCATACTATTGCTCAGTGATGAAAAGAAGAACAGACCACTGCTCTTTGCAATCATATACATGAATCTAAAAACATTCTGCTGAGCGAAAGGAATCAGATGCAAAAGAGTGCATATTTATAATGCCGTTAGTGTGAAACTGTAGGTATTTCTAATTTACAGTGATATAAAGCAGATGAGTGTTTGTTTGGTGCTGGGTTGGTGGCATGGACTGGGTAGGGGCACAAGGAAACTTTTTAGAAGTCCAATGTGCTATCCATTGCGCTACGGAGCCAGCTACAAGAAAACTTTTTAGGATGATAGAAATGTTCTGTGTATTACTATGGTAGTGATTGCACAGGTATATATATTTGCAAAAACTCATCAAACTGTATGCTTAAAGTGAGTGCATTGTGAATATAAATTATACCTCAATAAAAATGGATTTATTAGGTCACACTCAATATGGCAGAAATCATGAAGTTGGTGTAGAAATGCCCCAAGTTTAGGAAATGGCACTCAGGTAGGGGATAGAGAGTGGATAGTATCCTAAGAGACGTGCAGATGAAATGCTGTGAAACTTAAGAGGGAGGAAAAAGTTTTCCAATGGCAAGATGAGACAGTGTTGGGTGCTTCATATAATAGGTGACATTTCTGCTGAGCCGTTGAGAAAAGGTAAAATGCGTATGGGGCCAGAATTAATATATAAGTGAAACTGGGTTGAAATTAATATCAAGGGCCTGAGATGGGGGAAAGGAGAAGTCCCTTAAAAGCCACTTGCACCCAGAAGAGAACAGGAAAAATGGGGGAGACCCCACCACTTTGGCCTTTGTGACATCCACAGGCCTTTCCAGTCAGTGAAACCTGTATACATGGGCTTCAGCACCAGCTGGTGCAGTCAGTGATCTCCCCCTCTGCCCTCTGCTCAGAGGTCCTGAGTGACAGCAGAACAAACTGGCACAGCCAGGACCACGGCGAAGCAGCCGAGGCACCGAGAGCAAACCTGTAGGAGGTAGGGTCATGCAAAGGCTGAGCCACACGTGCAGGACCAGAGAGTGAGTGCCTCATCCTAGTCCCAGCCCTGCTTTCTGGCTGCTGGGAGCAGGATCCCTGAGTGCTGGGCCTGAGCGCCTACTCCACTCCAGGCACTGTACTGTTCGGTTGTCGGAAAAGTCATGATGTATTTTTGCAACAGAAAACATAGAAAAAATACGTCGCAACTTTTCCAACAGCCCAATAGATGACATAGTCAATACAGTGTCCCCAGGCGAGTTCACAGTCCAGCAGGGGTGGGAGAAGTAAGTATGAAAGGGGGAGCCCAGGGGCTGTGGGCACTCAGAGGAGAGACACTGGACCCATACTGGGAAGGGGTGATCAGCAAACTTGTAGGAGAAAGTGAAACCTCAGCTAAGCTTTGAACAAGGGAGGGTGTAGGGCACTCCCTTCTCAGCCTGCCTGGTCTGGGATTTAGAACTTGGCCTTAGAAACCAAGAGCCCACCCAGGCACTGACTTCGCACAGCTGATGTGACTGTGTCTGCCCCTTGCCTCTGTAGATTTGCGACATGGCCAAGGAAGCCCTACAGTGCCCTCCTGTCTCAGACGGAGTCCATCGCAGCAACCCCAGTGTCTGCCAGCTTGCCAGCAGTCCCAGCAGTCGAGCCCCCTGAGATTGATCTGAGTGACTTCATTAAGTAAGTGAAAATGCAAAGCCAGAATGGATTTTTTTTAATAGCATTCTTCTCTCTGTACTGACATACATTCTCAGACTCATCCCTCATGTATTCATCCAACCACTCACCACCAGCCAACAGCTTAATGAGTACCTTCTGTGTGTTAGGCCCTGGACTAGGCATCTCGGATACGGAGCTGAAAGTCATTTCTGCTCTCAGGAGGTCATAGCCTCCTGAGTCCTGGGGGACTGAGCCCTTCCTCTCATGTTGTCCTCTCCATTTGCCCAAAGTCTGCAGCCAGGGCCAGTCAAGTCATGGGTAGCAAGCAGAAAAGAATATGACAATTGGTCAAACATGATACTCTCATAATAAAATGCCCCAATAAATGATAAAACTTAACACTGAGCATTGGGAACACATCCAGATTGTCTGAGGAGTTGCTAGAGCTTCCCAGAACTTTTTATAAGTTGGACATGGGCTTGGTAGACCCGGAAAGAAGGGTTGGGGCCTACAGAAAATTGTCCAGTTTGATGCACTAGACTGTGTGGGGGCAGCTGACTTCTTGGAAAAGGCGTACTTTGAATGAGAGCCCCACTTGTTCTCTGGGGCGCAGTGGGAGCGGGGGGAGGAAGACAGGGCCCTTAGGTTGAAGACTGTTGTAATGGCTGCCAAATGAGTGATTTTCTACATTTTCTTAAACTCCCAGGACTACCCTTGTGGATGAAAATTTGGGTTCCGAAGAAAAAGAGCACAAGAAAGCACAAGCGCCAATGCTGGTCATCTCAGATGTACGTTTCCCTTCCCTGGGGCAGGTTGGCAAGTGGAAATTCCTTTCCGTAAAACAGAGGCAGAGCCAGGAGCAGAATGGCAGGTGCAATGCTAGGGTTTGGCTGCGATGAGGCTGCAAACCTTTATCCGGGTCACTTCCCAATCAAACTCCCTCAGAGCCATACCTCAGTGAGAGCCCAGACACCTCAGCAAACAGATTTTCTCTGTAATGGAAAAGCCAGTCACTGCTAAACCTTGGTGATCTCTTCCCAGCCCCTGAATGGAGGCTATGAAAGGAGAAATATTTTCCGCAATAATTTGTAAAAACAAAGAAGAAATCAAGAGGGTTTACACATTCATATCCTTCAATTCTAGAATGATGACCTAAGCAAATCATGGGAGATGCAAAGTTTTATGTACAAATATGTTTGTTACAACTCTTTAGAAACAGCAAAAGACTTGAAAAATAAATTATTATATATTCATGATGATATACAATCTTTTAAAAGAGTGTTTGTCTCAGGAGTGGTATAGTGGGGGTAAGCAAGCATTGTAACACTTTGTAGGTAGGAGTATGAATTGGCATAGCCTCTGTGACATACAATTTGGCAAGTGTATCAAAATTTAAAATGCATAATTCCTCTGCTAGAATATTATTCACCAGGTACATGTTTACATTTACATGGAGACATATAACTATTCTTGTATACTGCAACTTTGTTGGTAAAAGCAAGAAAAATTGGAAACAACTCCACCAATAGAAGACTGGTTGAATAAACTAAATTACTTCTGCACAAGGCAATACTATGAAATTCTTTTGCAGAAAATGAGAAAGTTCTTTATATACTGATTTGGAGCAATCTCTGATATATTAAGTAAAAGTAACTACATATTCTATTTTTTTAAAGCATTTTAAATGATGCGCGTGATGAATATTTAGTCACATGGGAAAGTCACACTCATGTTACAATGTCAACTGAAAAATCAGACGATAAATATACATAGGGTGCCAAAAAAATGTATACACATTTTAAGAAAGGAAAACTGTATTAAAATTGTAGTACTCAATATATACCGATAACAAAAGATGAATACAAGTCACATTGGACTTCTGCATTTATAAGAGGTGCTCAAAGTGGTTACCATCAGTGTCCAGACACTTCTGATTACAACGAACTACTGCTTGAGCAACTTTGACCAAAGTGTCCACTTGTACACTTTTTTGGCACCCCCAGTATATACACACATATATACATATATCTACAATATAATCTCATAGTTGATTTGTATTTCTTTGAAGCTTTCTTACTTTACAAATTTTTTAGAATGAATACACGTGTGTATAAAACACTTGTCTTTTAAATGTTCTTTTCTTTTTCTATTTTCATAAATGTTTGTCATAGAAAACTCAAGAATACAGAAAAATGAAAGCAAAATCCTCAAACTCCTACCATTCATAGAAAAATACTAAACTTTAGCAGATATATCTGTTTGCATATGCAAATCTCTGAATGACTTTATACCTGCTCACACCTTCAGGTGTCATACATAGGCATATGTAATTTTACATAAATGTAACTGCTTTATCACTCAGTAAAATGTTGCACACATCATTTCTAATCCATAACTATATGTTGCATCATCCTTCATGGATAGAGTACCACACACACTTCATTTAAAGTGATACCCTATTAATAGGCATTTAGTTTGCTTCCAGAGTTTTGCTTTTATAAATGATGCTGCAGTAAACATCCTTGTACTTACATTTTTGACACTTGTCTAATTATCTCTGTAGAAAAAAATGTACTACAGGCATACGTCAGAGATACTGTGGTTTGGTTCCCAACCACCACAATAAGGCAAATATCGCAATTAAGGAATTTTTTGGTTTCCCAGTGTATATAAAAGTTATTTTCATGCTATTCTGTACTCTACTAAGTGTGCAGTAGCATTATGTCTAAAAACATCAATGTGCATGCCTTAATTAAAAAATACTTTATTGCTAAAAAGTGTTAACCATCATCTGAGCCTTCAGTGAGTTGTAATCTTTTTGCTGCTGGAGGGTCTTACCTTCAATTTGTAAAAAAACACAAGCAATATCCGCAAAGCACAATGAAGCAAAGCACAAAAAAACGAGGAATGCCTGCATTTTAAAAACATATACAACCTACTTCACTTTTCTGTTAGCGATGGGAAGGAGCATATTGATGACCCATTATTAATGCTTGCTAGCTTTTCCTTGCACCTTTAATTTCTAGGGAGTAAAAGTGAACTCTGCTGAAACAGAAAGGATAGATCCAAACCAGAACCAGGTGGAGATTCAGGAATCCCTGTGGTTATCTGAACAGGATGAGATGCTTTCCATTGGGATAGAAGAAGTAAGTAACACCTCGTGGGCCCTAAGGTCATCTGACACCAGCTCATCTTACTGAGCACCTGCCCCAAGTTAGAAATTTAAATATTGCCAGAGCACTATTACCACCATGACCATCTTATATTTTCAGGGTGCTGGGCTAATCACCTTTCATGGAGTCAAACCAGTTAAAGTCGGAATTCATCTGTAAATTGACTGAACCTTAGCTTACCTTTTGCAGGCTTGTCATCCCCATAGATGCTCTCATATAGAATGACTCTCTCTGCAGGTGTTTGATATTTTGCCCCTCTGTGGAGTGCTGCAGCCAAACGGTAGCCTCCAGATATCTTTCACCTTCTATGGACACTGTGACATCGTGGCCCAGGCTAAAGCTCTGTGCGAAGTGGAAGGAGGGCCCACCTATGAGATAACACTGAGGGGAGAGGCATCCCTGATCAGCTATTCCTTTGACAACAAGGACATTAACTATGGATTACAGGTATTGCCAACCACCAGGAGGACATGTTCTGCTTTTGCCTAAACATCAGTCGTCACCCTTGTGCTCTCAGAACCCCCATCATCATATTCTCACCATCACCCCGTCCTTGATCCCTCATCTTCCTCCCTAACCCTGATTATCCTTCCTCTGCCAACCATTTGCCAGACATTTCCACTTGCTTTTCTCACTGTCTCCTGAAATGCAGCATGTTAGACGCTAAAATTTGCATCTCCCTTCTCAGTCCAGAAGCTCATTCCAACCCGTCCGATTCTTTCACTAACTCTACTACCTTCTCAGTCTCTTGAGCTTACGGCCTCCGAGGTATCTACCACCCCACTCTCTCCTGCACTGCCCGCATCCCTACAGCATCCGTGGTTTGCTGATTCATCCAGCAGGACCCCTCTGAGTAGGTTTTTCCCTTCCCATCGCCACTGTGGTTATAACACCACAGGGTTTCATCAAGCCATGCCCAAATTATTACAGCAGTTCTTTTCAAACTGTAATGTGCATATGAATCACCCGGGAATCTTGTTCAAGTGCAGGTTTTGATTTAGTAGATCCAGGGTAGAGCCTGAGAACCTGCATTTCTGACAAACTCCCAGCTGATGCCAACGCTACTGATCCACGGACCCTATGGAAGCAAGGGATTACAACCCACTCTTAGCTCCCACTGCTAACCCATCTAAACATCCTTGCCAGATAGATTTTCCCCACATCGCATTTTCATCCCGTCAATCCCTGACAATTAACCCCAGCAGCATTTGGGAAGGCAGCATAGTACTGAGAAAAGAGCATGGTTTTGTAGTCAGAAGAACTGGGATGTTATCCTGGTTTTACTTCCTACTAACTGTGTAACCTTGGGCACATCACTTAACTTCTCCAAGCCTCAGTATCCCTCATCTATCAAATGGGAATAGGGTAACAATAGGTAATGGCAATAGCGAATGGCAATAAGTAGCTATCTCACCAGGTGGTTGTGGTTACTTAAGTGTCTAGTCAATACTGTGCCTGGGTCAGAGAAGGCCTTCAATCATGAGTCCCTTTCTCTGTCACCCAGTGGATCAGAGCCACATTCCTCCATGTGGATGAGAATACCCTAAGCCCCTCTATTAACTGATGCTTCTTACATTAAACTTCGTTTCTCATAATTCCCCATTACAACCCGTTCATTCATTTGTGACCAAGATGGCTTGCCCACTGGCCCTAATGCACCCCAGCCCTTCCTCTTGTGTTACCCCACTCATCCTCGATCCTGCCCACTCCAAACCTATATGCACTATAAGACCCAGCTCAGCTCCATTCCTCACTTATCTTTACATTCTCTTGGGATTTAAGTTCAGTCTTTGCCATAATATAGTATACCTTCTAATTTTTGCTTTGCAATAATTGTCAGTTCATTCTGTGTGTCTGTATCCTCTGTTCCCAATTAGGTTTTGTGTTATGTGCTCAGAGACCATAACATATCTCGTACCAAATTTTGATGGGGATTAGATCCCCATTATATAGCTACTGCAGGTATAATTACTGAATTGCGTGTGTGTGTGTGTGTGTGTGTGCATGTGTGTTAATAGGTTAAGGCTGTGCCTAAGATCAAATTTACCTAACAGTTATTGAGGCCTTGTTTATTGCGTTAACCAAATAGAATTCTCTCTCATTCCTCATCTCCAGGGTCCTCTGGGCAATTGGGTCTGGCTCAGCTCAGAGTGTATGCTTTGAAGCAGTTGGTCCTTGTCCTACCTTGTCCTAAGAAGCCCTGAAGTGGCCTCAGGTTATTAGACCTGATGAGCTGCTTAATTATATTAGCAAAATCTCAGGAAAAAGAACACATCTGGCCTATTATTCCCATGTCTCTACATATAAATAGAAAAATTCATTCTAGAAAATTCTGAACTCAAATCTTATTTTTTTTAAAAAGCAAATCTACTTTAAGAATTTTTGTGGTGAAGAAACTGAAGTCCAGGGAGGTTAGATGTTCACCCCACAACTAAAGTATATTAATTGTTAAAAGAACTAAGATGGAGTCAGACGTCCAGGGCCTAGTGCTCCTCCTGCCCCACTAGGCACCTTTCTGTGATACTAAGATTAGGGTTGGCAGCATCTACAGCATGAAAAATAAAATACGTGTCTGTGAGGCGTGTTTGTCCAGCTGCCTTTGTCAGGATGGTAGCAGCACCCCAAAGGCGGGATGACAGAGGAGTCACTCCTCTCCCCCTTCTCCTATCAAGCTGTTTCACCAAGTCACAGAGAATGAAATCACACTGAAGAACACTGGGAAAGTCGGCTTTGAATTCAAGGCTCTGACTGACCACCAGCCTTCACCAGACAACCTTATGCCGGGAGTGCCACTAATCCTGCCTCTCTCGGTAAGTAGCCTTCCCACCCGTGATGCCATGGATAATGGTCAGAGGAGCCCAAACTCAAACCAACGAGCTGCACTCCAGAGGTACATCAGATTACACTAAACATTCACTGCCAGGATTATGGGTGTAATTTTTTAAAAAAATTAAGATGCAAGCATTCTCAGAAGCAAAATAAATAAATCTAAATAAGCACTTCACTCATTCATTAAACAAGCATTTGAGTCCTTCACTAGCTAGGCACTGTTCAGGCACTAGGGATTCAATAGTGCACAAGACAATATAACCCCATGGATTTTTGTCCCATGATTATATGACTAGTTTATTTCCGCTTGTGTCCTCACATTTCCCCGTGTAATTTCTTGAAGCTGAGGACCTCCTCTCCACTGACTGCAATAAATAAAAGCAATTTTTCATTAGCAGGTGTGAAAACACCAGTGGATTGCAATGTGCCAGAGTAGCTTTAGAAGAAAATGGAGGAGGTAGTTTCTTGTACCTATGTTAATCTATCAGTTTTAAGGAACTTTTGTTGAATTTTCTCATGGTGAAAATAAATCTTGCGGGAGGAATGTGAATGGTGAATAACTAGCACAATAGACCCTTGGGATTATCTAGTCCATCAAACTGCCAGAAGCAGGCGTCCACTGTAAATTTTAAAGTTCTCTCTGTTCTTCCTGCTGTGTAGGGTTTTATCAGTTCGCTTAAAAAGCAGGTGTTGAAGGTTTACTACTTACCTGGAGTACCTGGGGTCTTTCAAAGGAGCTTCCAGATACAGATCGCCCACCTAGACCCAGAAAATATCACACTTAGTGGAGAAGGCATCTTTCCCCGCATCTGCCTCGATCTTCCCAGGAACCTCAAAGGTATCATATTTCCCCACTGGGAAATTTCAGCTTTGCCTGTTTGAAGGTTGATGGCTACTCGCATTATTTGCTTGGTAGTCCTCAGTAGTTCCCTTCTGTGTTATTCATCAATAGCAAAAAAAAAAGTCAAGAGTTGAAATTGACTGGGCGACCTGAGTTTAGTGAGACAAGATGTGGCCACGACAGTCCCAAATCAAGACCCCTGGCCAGTTTTGCCATTACTGAATTACTCAGAGGCACCAAGAAATTGCACTTCCCAAGGCCTTTTCTCCCAGCACACATTCCTGCCAGCTATAATCTCTCCCTGAGTTGTCCTTCTCCGCAGCACACTCACAGATGGCCATTGAGAACACGAAGGCTGATTTTACTGCAAGGAGCACAATTCTCAAAATATAAACTATACTGAAAGGCAACCAAGGCTCTGCCCCTTATTTTGGCATTCCAGAGTTTGGAGACTCATTTAGACCATTATTAATTGTCTGCCCACATGTCTAGCCAAGGCTTTCCTGATAACATATGGCCTCCAGAGCCATCCTGCTGTACCAGAGTATATCTATGCCTTGGAAGATCCCAAAACTCAGCTCAGCAGCTCTCTTAGACATAGAATCTCTCTGGGTCTTTCTTCCTGGACGAAAAGTCAAGAGGAACTCCTCGCTCTTCTTTGTGATTCCCTCTTCAGGCTCCTTGAAGCCCACATCCCCTAAACAGCTTCCGACTAAGCCCTCACACCTCAGCCTTTCCTCCTACCCCATCCCCCAAAGTCACTAACTCAACGGTTAATCACCTATTAAATCCTAATTGTCTGTTCCCTGAACACATGAGCACAAATATTAGTAAATCTAAGACCATGTCACACTCTAGCACCCAGAGTTCCAGTTAGACAGAAGTTAGTCGGACTCCACATATAATTGTCAGGAAGGAAAGCCGTTACCACACGGTTGAAAACTGGGCACCCAGTTGGCCTCTTAAGGCAGTAGACCTGGTTCGGCCAGTACAGGGCTTTAAAATAATTTAAATCTGAATACCATTAGTTGGGTCTTCTGTGCTCCACTTCCTACTGTGTCCTAACAGGTGCTGTAATTTTTTGCCTGCCTTGCCCCTCAAGCATTTGAGTTTTTACTGCTTACTGGTGAACTTGGGTGTCTCAAATCTCTCTACCAATTGCCCACCCTCTCTGACTCAGGGGATTGTAGCTTGTTTAGTTGTAATTAAAGCAACTTGACCCAAATATATTCTTTTTGTTAATTGAGATTTAATAAACATGACCAACTGTCTGGGTTTGTCCATCACGAGGGGTTTTCCAGGTTGTGTAGCTGTCAGTGCTAGAACTGGGAAAGGACCAAGTAGCCTGGGATCCAGTGGGTCACCCTACGAGTGATTTAGGATGTTGCTGCCATCAAGTTTTTGAGAACCACCTAGTATCTCCTTAAAGCATAGTCTCGTTAAGCTCAGTGAAGTCTCTGATACAAATTCCACTCACTCACAAATTACCCTCTAAAGCAGAGAAAACATGGCAGGGGAGATACCAAAAAATTCGCTTCCCTTCTCATTTTCTTTACCCTTAGCTACAAGTCTGTGTTTGGGGCATAATTCATATATTTCTAACCATCGTGATTTTCTTTTCCTTCCAACCCCCACAGGAAATGAAAAGTATGAGACCTTCTTCAATCAGGCCAAACAAAACCTAGAAAAAGAGTCCAACAAATGTGAAATGCTGTATCACTTAGAGACAACTGAGGAAATGCCTGAGGATGAGTCTTCTGAGGTAAGGCTAGCCGCACTCCGCTCAGAATGTAGGTGGCAGAAGGACAGTGCGCAAAAGCCAGGGGCAAGAAGGACATGATAGCTCTAAGAAGTAGAAAGGAGAAAAAGGTCTAGCTAAAGCAGGGATGTGGGGAGATCCGGGAGCCAAGATGAGCCTGAAGAGGTAAGCAGCCCCTAGTGAACCTATTAATGGTTTTGAACTTTATCCTGAGGGCAACAGGTAGTCACTAAGTGTTTCAACTGGGACCGTGGGTAATCTGATTTTGCGTCTTAAAAAGCTCCCACTGGCGCCTTGTGGAGCTCTGAGAAGACAGGGGCTTGGGGAAGATGAGAGTAGATGTAGTGAGATCAGTTATTCAAAAAGCTGATGGAGTAATTTTCAATGAGAGATGGTGGTAGTGTAAACAAAGATGATGACGGAAGGACTAGGGAGAATTGGGTATAGAAGTGGATTGGTCAGTGATTAGGGATTAGTTGGATGTGGGGGTGAGGAGGTGACCTCCAAGTGAATTGCTTGGATGACAAAGGAAGGAGGGGGCATTTAGGTAGGAAACTCAGGAGGTTTAGGGTAAGAGGAGGAAGGGAAATGCGTTCAGATGGTCTGTTATTACACGTGAGATTTCTGGGCATCATCCAAGTGGAGGCATCCAATAGGGAGTTGGAACCATTGCTATGGACCTAGGGAGAGAGGCAGGATGGAGAAAGTGAAGTGAGACTCATCAGATGGTCATTGTCATCATAGGAAAAGGTGAGCTTCCCTGGGAAGTGTATTGAGTGATCAGGGAAGAGGGTAAATCCGGAGTAGAACCTCAGGTACCCGACAACTTGTGGGGAAGAGGGACAGCCAAAGGGGTTCCTGGAACAATTGGGAGTGTGTGATGCCTCCAAGGTGGGAGTCAAGCCCAGAGGTGGTCTCTCGAGGGAGGGAGTGACCCAGCTTGTAAATAAAGGCTGTGGGATATGAAGACAAAATCCCAAAATGTCCTCTCTCACCATTCCCTGAAATTCCTCAGTCTATTCCAGACCATGGAGGCTGCTTTCTCTCTGTGCTCTTTTCTTGAAATGTAAATGGACGTGAGAATATTGTCATAAGGAAGAATTACATATGTCGCTTGAGAGCTGTTAGACTGGTTAAGAGGTGATTCTAAAATGGGAAAGCAGGGTGTCACTGGGGAGACTGGGAGCCCCAAAGGCCACCAGCACTCACTTATTTTGCAGATACTAAAAGCGAACCTTAGCTTCATGGATAATCATCATTAATAACAGCAGTCCCCATTTATCATTCTTATACCAGGCCTGTGCCACACTATTGACCCGCATTATTATTTCATTAAATCCTCCCACAGTGGGCGGAGCGGGGAGTACAGTGCCATTACTATCTTAATTCTACAGTTTTACAGAACTCATAGAAGTGAAGTGCGTTTCCCAAGGCAAGCCACAGAGCCAGGATTCGAATTCAGGCCTGCCTAACTCCTAGCACCATGTTCTTAGCTGCCGCCCGCTCCTGCCAGACCCTCTGCTGTCTGTGAGGGGCGGCAGTGTCTTTCCACTCTGCTAAATGCATTCCCAGGTGGCTCCTCATCAGAGCCTTAGAACAGCTGTCTCCAGCCGTCCCTCCAGACTTGGGGTGGGGTTTTGAAGACTGTGATGGCACGAGCAGAGTGAGCTTGCCCTCCTGCATAAGCGAGGGGTTGACCACTGATGGCTCAGGAGCCAAGTGTGGGGTTGGCTTTGCTATTCCAGAATCTATTAATAGATGGCTAGGAAGGCCTGTAGGTGAGGCAGGCTCCCCTCCCAGTTGGTCCCAGTTCCTACTTCTCCACATTGTCTCATTACGGGCCACTTCACATGTTAACCTTTCCTACTTGGCCTGGACTTCCTGTTTGGACCTTCTAGAACAGTGTTTCTCAACCTTTTTTCACTGTCACGGCCCCCAAGTCATCTTTCCCCTAGTCCCCCATGAAATACATTTATTAAATGTAAAATGTAATCTCTCTGAAGAGTTAGATATTAAATTTTTTTATTTTTTTTAGCTGAGCCATCCTGCCACCTGTTGGTAGCTCAGCGGCTGCTCAGCTCAGGCCAGAACTCGAACCGCTGTTGCTCAGAGCTCAAACTCTTGAGTGAGCTCTTAACCAACTGAGCCACTCGGCTGGCCCTTAGATATTAAATTTTTTTAATTTTTATTTTGAAATAATTATGTCACAGGAAGTTGAAAAATAATGTTTCTCCCATCGGTGATACCTTACATAATCATAGTACAATATCAAAACCAGGAAAGGAAATTGACATTGATACAAGCTACAGAGCTTATTCAAATTTCATCATTTTTATATACCCTGGTGTGTGTGTGTGTGTGTGTGTGTGTGTTTCTTTGCAATTTTTTCATATGTGTAGATTTGTGTAACCACCACCATAATTAAGTTATAGAACTGCTCCATCACCATAAGGATCCCTGTGTTTGTTGGGGAAATAGAATTAAAAACAAAATCTGCTTCCAACTCAGAAAATCTCTCCACAGAGTTAGAAGAGAAAGAGAATAATAATTTTATTATTAATTATTAAACTAGAATGTGATCCATGTCATAGGCAGTCCACTAAGAGATTGTAAAGACAGAAAGAAAGATAAATCTTTTATATAGCCAAGCAAATACAACCATTACATACATGTTCTCAAAGTAAACAGTAACTAATCCTTCAGTAAGAATTATAACTAGTCCTCAAATTAGAGGACTTGACAGCACCATTTGTCACACTTGGTTCATCCTAAATTCATATGGTTATTGGGGTGACCATTTGGCTTTATCCAAAGGAAGCCACACTTCTCATGTTTTTATGACAGGGCCCTCTGAAGTTAGGCTCCCCACCCTCCCACAGAAACTGGGTGATAGAGGCACTATCATCCTTGATGATGGCATCCAAAGGATGGCTGCCATGTCCTTGAGAAAGACACTCTGGGTTGTAAAGCTCACAAGAGGCTTATATAGCCTTTGAAAAGATTTACATACATTTCAAAGAGACAGAGAAAGAACTTCCCGGTTTTTTAAAGTAAATGTTCTAAGAAGAGGGAGTGGGGAGAAATCATTTCCCTTATTTTAAGCAGGAAGATTAAGCCCTTAATTTTAATTTGTATTTGCCCTTCCATACTACTCCTTTATAGCCATACCCACCCCAAATATCACCATTCCCTGCCCCTGGCAACCACTGATCTGTTCTTTATCTCAGTACTTGGGTCATTTCAAGAATGTTATGTAAATAGAATCCTACAGTATGTAACCTTTTGTGATTAGCTTCTTTCATTCACCATGATGCCCTTGAGATCCATTAATATCAATAGTTCGTTCCTTCTTATTGCTGAGACTATGCATGGTAAACATATACCAATTTGCTTACTCCACCCCACCCCCCATAAAAATGTTAATACCACCAATAGACTGTATATCTGTTTGTGTACCGTGGACCTTTGGAGGGCCACAGACCATTGTGATAGCTAAGAACCACCAGTTTTCACCCCCTTAAATGTCATATTGCCCACATTGAGAATGCATGTTCTAGAATTTTCTCACTTGCTTTTCTCTCTTGCTCCAGTTAAATGCCCAACTCCAGATGGAAGTAGAGCGACTTATAGTCGAAAGCTATGCCATAGAGCATCAGAAAACAATTATCCCAAATCCCATGGATGATGTCAGCCTTTGGAGTCGCCGCAGGCTGGCCAAGTGAGTACCCTTTTGTGCTGCGTTTGTTTCAGAGTGTAGGGAGCCAGAAGTGCTGCCCACCAGAGCGCTCTCTGAAAAAATGGTTGACCCTTGAGGAACGCAATCCACCTGCCTCTTGTATCTGTCATCCTCTAGCATCCAGCCCACTGGGTAGAGCCCTGCCTGTTAAAGTCAGAAACCTCCGGCCCCGCCTAATGGACAGGCCTGGTTTCAGGTTCATGAGGACCCACGCTGAATGTGTTTTAAGATAATGACTGAAACAGCAGTGTGAACCTCTGGGGGAAGTGTCTTGCTCCTAGTCTCCATTCTGGGGGCCACTAGTCATTCTCAATTCCAGAGTATAGCATTATGCACAGGAGACAGAAGAGAGCCTCACACCCTCTCACTTTTGGAGAGTGAGTGGTAAGAAGAGCTTGTTAACCATTTCAGAATCCAGCTGCCAGAGTACATCCTGGACTTTGGCTTCATGATCCTTGGTGACGTCCGAACCCACATTATCAAGATCACCAACACCAGTTACTTCCCAGTGTCCTTCCACGCAGAAAAGCGTGTCCTTCGCGACACAGGTAACCAGGCTACACCTTGTCATTTGTGACACTTTCCCACTGCACCTGTCATGTCTAACAGGGCCATGTGGACTGGCCTTCTGGAATAGTGTCCGTGCTTCTTCTGGGATCAGCTGAAAGAATTTGGGAGCCATTAATTGATTCCTATGCCCAGAGGGGCTGTACCTAAAGCAGCTCTTGTCTGCTATTTCTCTTTCCCACAAAGAAATTTTTGTTTGTCTTGGTCCAGGCTTTAGTATCGAACTAGACCGTGTAAAGAATCTGCCTTACTGTGAAACGGAAACATTTGAAGTGAGATTTGACCCACAAGGGACCAGTCTTTCTGTTGGAAACAAAGAGGTCATTCTGCCCATCAAGGTAAGATGCACTGTTGGGCCTCGGTGACCCCACCCCCACCTCTGCTTGTCGATCACCCATTGGATGATCCAGTTATGATTTCAGAGCCATGATTCTTCCCCCAAACCCGTGCCATGTGCTAACAGCAATTTTATGTCTGCTTTAGGTGGTTGGAGGCCCAACAGTTCACATCTGTCTCCAAGCCACAGTGACCGTTCCCACTATGACACTGTCAAGTGACAAAGTGGAGTTTGCCACAATTCAGTGTGGGCAGTGCCTCATGGAAACCATTCAGCTTTCCAATCATCTCCAAGTCCCTTGTGAATGGCTTGCCCACAGCCCGAAGCCATTTAACAAGGTAAATGAGTTAGGCCCATCGGTCCGCTTCTCTCCATCTCCATTTCAGCCAGATTTGTAATTCCAGGCATTCACTCTCATCGCTTCATTCTCCTACTCAAAGACTTTCAGTGACAACCATTGCCTCTTGAATAAAGCCTAGTCCCTTAGCCCAGCGCTTAAGGACCTATCAGGCCAGGCTCTCTGGTGAATGTCTTATTCATCTTTGTACCCTTGGTATCCATACATTCCCTGATACTTGGGAGGTATGCAGTAAATGTAGGCTGAGTGAGTGGAGGATGGAAAAATCAATTTTCCATAGGCAATGATCTAATTGTCTAATATCTATTAACCAGCTGGAGAAACACATGCCAAAGTACTTAAGACAGAAGCTACATGCCAAATTACAGCCAAACACACAGATCTTTGAGATCCAGCCCACTTCTGGGGTTTTGCATCCTGGTGAGAAGTTCAATGTGCAAGTGAAATTCATGCCCAAAGAAGAGGTAAGCTTTAATGAACTGTGGTTTCATTCAGACTCTGAATCTCTGAGCTTTACTCAAAGACCATGCTCGACTGGGTCTCTGGGGAAGCTTCGAGTAACCTGTGCCTCGCTATTCTGATTATGATATCTCAAGTTCTAATGGTTCATTTAGGAACTGTGTGGCCTGATGGTTAAGAGCACCAGCTCTGGAACTTTTTGTCTGGAACTCCTGACTTTTATCAGGAGACCTGGGGGAGTAGCCTTCTGCCTCTGCACTCAGAGGGCTATGTGGCTTTGAGCAAATTACTTAACCTCTCTCAACTTCTGTTTGTTCACAGATCAAATGAAAAATAATATCACATGTCAAAAATCTCTTATTGCAATCCTGAAATCCAATAAGCTCCAAAAACTGGAAAAAATTTCATAAGGTTCAGACCCAAACTCATTTGGCAGAAAAACCTCATCTGAACAGACATGAGACTATTTAACCTTTATTTATCCCACTTAGTTTGCAGAGTCAAACATTGCAACTGCAGAAATATTAATGTGTTTGGTTCCTGCTGAGGGGATTAGGTAACATAGGGTATATGAACTGCATTTACCTTTTTCAAAATCTGAATTTGACAGCATCTGGCCCCCAGGGTCTCAGGTAAGACATTATCAACTGCAATAGCTACCTCCTAGGGATATTTTGAAGATTAAATTAATTAACATGGAATAAAATACACAGCATACTGCTCTATATGTAGTAAGTGTCTCAATAACTATTAGCTGTTACCATCAGTAGTTTTAATAATAATAAGTACTTCCTGGTAAACATACTCCCTGGGTCTCACAAATACTTCTTTTGTGAACACCTTCAGCACAAAACTACTCCTGACAAAGAACATAGTAATAATAATAAAAAATCTAGAACCAGAGATGATCTCAAGAGGTTATACGGTAAAGACTTTTGCTCAAAGTTTAAGGCATTTGGGAGACGTTTTTCTCTGTTTTCAAAAGAAAAAAAATCAATATGAGTTTTTAGAATACCTATGGTTAATTTCCATTTTCCTGGTAATGGCTTTGAGGAAATGCTTAAGAATCTACAGTGAGAAAGAAGAAAACTGAATGACTTCATATATGATTCTAAAATAAAGTCCCTGTTCCTATCATTATAAACATCTCCCCAACCCTTTTAAAAGAAAATAGAATTCATAGGTTTTTCATTCTTAGAGAGTATTAAGACTATCATGGGGGTTCACTGAAGATTTTGGATGTTTTACTGAATGAAGGAAATATCAGTAAATGTATTAATAATAATAATAATAATAATAATAATAATATTTGTTCAGACAGTTCTATAAATGTTGAATTGGAATTAGTCAAAGTTAATAAAATGTTTCCACCACTTGGAAGAGGAATTTATTGGCTGTATACAAGGAATGGGTTAGCCCTACAGCCCATATGATCCACACCTATATCTGCAACAGCATCAGCAGCACAGAGAAATCAACAGGATCCTCACTAACAACTCCTAGGCACTGTAATATGTGTTCAGAATACTCCATGTTAGATAACAAGGAAATGAAGAAAATGCTTTAGAAAGATTTCCATAAAAAGCAATTAAAATATAGAAGTTTAGATCATAAGATGCTAATTCCATAGAAACCCCTTAACCAATAATTCATTCTCCTACTACCTCCAACAATAGATATTTTCCTGTGCGTGTATGTATGTCCGTACACATTCCATCCATCTGATTTCCCCACTTGAGCTAAGATAGAAGCTCTTCCAATCATACAGCCAATCATGGCCTCCAAACCCAAGCCATGACCGTGGGCATCTGGTTAAAAAGGCAGAATCCCCAGCCTTACCCTGCCCCTACCAAGTCAGGATCTCTAGGGATGGGCCCATAAATCTGCATTTTAAATAGGTTCCTCAGTGAAACTAGATTCGGATAATTGGTATCACTGTCAACTGGTATTTGGGTTGAAATTGTATCAGATGAGCTGAATGCCTTAGCTGATTATCCCTGACAAGCCGCTCAACTATATCTTCAAATAATGGAAATATGTTCATTGAGATTCTCCAAGAAACACACTTGGAGACATTTTTGAATGCAAACAGATTATTTGAGAAGTGTAGGGAATACCACAGAAAAAAAGTAGACGGTGATAAGGTAAAGGAAGGCAGCTAACAGGGTGTGCGAGTGAGCCAGCTACCGTGGAGACAGGAGCTTGATCCTACTAGAAACTCTGAGAAAATATACAAAATGCACATTTCAGAATTGTCCCTCCCAGGAGCAAGGGAGCAGGGGTCTTTCTACAGTAACTTCTGAGAGTCGTTATTTGAGCACTGCTCCCAGAAGGTATTACTTCCGGCACTTCTGCCCGACCCCACCCCGCCCATGGGTAGCAAGGGTCCATGAAATGAGAGCCCAGAGATGCAGGCCCAGAGGTAAAGATTGTAGCAGCAGGACATCTGAACACACCGGAGGTCAGAGGGATATGAGCGTGGCCCTCAGAAGGCCTTCTGTAAGTGACGAGGCATTTGGTATAGTGCCTGGCATGCTAGATACCCAGTACTGTACTGTAACAGAAATTGCTCTCCTACAATTGTATAAGAAAAGTTTTTTCTCTTAATCTAAATAGGAGCAGTTTTGTACCCCCATGATTTTCGGTTTTACATGGCATGTAACAGAAAAAAATCAGATGTTCGTTTTGTTTTCATGATTTCCAGAAATTCTACAGTCAAACCCTGGTGTTCCAGATAGTGCAGGGCTCTCAGAAGCTTATGCTGCTGGTGCAGGGGCAAGGCTTAGAGCCACGGCTGGAGTTTAGCCCCTCCGTTGTGGAGCTGGGACCACTGCTGCCTTACACAACTGGAGATGAGGCTGAGGTGGTGGTGAAGAATCCCTGCGACTTTCCCATTGAGTTTTATTCCTTAGAGTTTGACCAGCAGTATCTCCTAGAAGAGAAGGTGAGCAGAGGCCAAAACTACACTACCTTTTCCTACCGTGCTGGGCCCTGCCAGGTTCTCTGTCAGGGACGACTGCCTCATGATCTTTACCCCTTTTTCCCTTTGAGCCCTACCTGGGCAATTTAAAGGTCACTTTGTACACTTCCCTGACCTACTTGCCCTGAACTTCTTTGTGATCTCATTATACATGTTGAGCAACCAAGAAAAACTAATACACACTAATGGTTCAAATTCAAACTGAAAAACATATGCAGCAGTCATTATATTTCAAGTGAGTTTCTTGTAGACCCATGTAATTGGGTCTTTTTTTTTTAATACATTCTAGTAGTCTGTCTTTAATTGATATATTTAGACCATTTACAGTCAATGTGATTATGTTTGGGCTTAAATCTGCCTTTTTTTCTGTTTGTTCTGTGTTACATGTTTTCCAATTGCTACTCCATGTTCATTTTAACTTTAGTTTTTTTTAGAGGAGTTTTAGATTCACAGCAAAATTGAGGGGAAGGTACAGAGATTTCCCATACCCCTCCGGGCCCCACACATTCATAGCCTCCCTCGTTATCAGCATCCCTTCTAGAATGTTACCTTTGTTACAATCGATGAACCTACACTGACACATTATAATCACCCAAAGTCCATAGTTTACATTAGAGTTCACTCTTGGTATACGTTCTATGGGTTTGGACAAACATATAATGACATGTATCAATCATTATATTAATAGTATCATACAGAGTACTTTCATTGCCCTAAATATCCTCTGTGCTCAGCCTATTGAGCAAGGCCCTCCTCTTCCCAACCCCTGGTAACTACTGGTCTTTTACTGTCTCTATAGTTTGGCCTTTTCCAGGAATTGGAATCATATAGTAATTCTGTAAGTTATTCAAAATGGTATTCTTTTACTATAATTCAAAATTATATTCTTTTACTTCTAGTTATGCCTACTGGATAATCATCTCATGTACACTTCTTCCACGTTTTGCTTCTTGTATCTATAGTGTCATAGCTTATGATATCATAAAGCCAATAATTTTCAGATTGGCTTCTTTTACTTAGTAATATGCATTTAAGATTCCTTCATATCTTTTCATGGCTCGATAGCTCATTTCTTTTTAGTGCTGAATAAGTCCATTGTCTGGATGTACCACAGTTTATTTATCCATTCACCTACTGAAGGATATCTTGGTTGCTTCCAGGTTTTGGCAGTTTTGAATAAAGCTTTTATAAATATCCATGTTCAGGGTTTTGTGTAGACATAAATTTTTGACTTCTTTGGGTAAGTACCAAGGAACATGAGTGCTGAATTGTATCGTAAGAGTATGTTTAGTTTTGTGAGAAACTGCCAACCTGTCTTAAAACGTGGTTGCACCATTTTGAATTCCCACCAGCAATAATTGAGAGTTCCTGTTGCTCCTCATCCTCACTAGCTTTTGATATTGTCAGTGTTTTGGATTTTGGCCATTCAAATAGGTGCATAGTGGTATCTCATTGTTATTTTAATTTTCATTTCCCTGATGAGATTTGATGTGGAGCATCTGTTTATATGCTTATCTGTATATCTTCTTTTTTTTTAAGCTGAGCCATCCTGCCACCTGTTGGCAGCTCAGTGGCAGCTCAGCTCAGGCCGTGAATCAAACCCGGGACCCTGTTGCTCAGAGCTCAAACTCTTGAGTGAGCTCTTAACCAACTGAGCCACTCGGCCGGCCCTCTGTATATCTTCTTTAGTGAGGTGTCTGTTAAGGTCTTTGGCCCACTTTTTAATCAGGTTGTTTGTTTTCTTATTGTTGAGTTTTAACAGTTCTTTACATAATTTGAGTAACAGTTCTTTGTTAAATGTGTCCTTTTTAAATTAAATGTATTGGAGTAAATTTATTTAATGGCTAATAACATTATATAAGTTTCAAGTGTACAATTCTATAATATATCATTTGTATATTGCATTGTGTGCTCACCACCCAAAGTCTAGTCTCCTTCCTTCACCATATACTTGTATTTAACCCCCTTTACCCACTTCATCCTCCCCCTATCCCCCTTTCCCTCTGGTACCCACCATACTGTTGTCTGTGTCTATGAGTTTCTTTATTTTTTTTGTTTGTTCAAATGTGTCTTTTGCCAATATTTTTATCCCGGTCTTCTCATTCTCTTGACATTGTCTTTTGCAGAGCAGAACTTTTTAATTTTAATGAAGTCCAACTTATCAATTTTTTTTTATGAACCATGCCTTTGGTGTTGTATCTAAAAAATCATCAGCAACCCTAAGTCATCTAGATTTTTTTATGTTACCTTCTAGTAGTTTTATAGTTTTATGTCTTTCACTTACAACTACACTCCATTTTGAGTCAATTTTTATGAAGGGTGTAAGTTCATCTAGATTTGTTTTATTGCATGTGGATGTCCAGTTCCAGCACCATTTTTGAAAAAAATCTATCTTTGCTCCATTGTATTACATTTGCTTTTCTGTTGCATTGTCAGTTGACTATATTTATTTGGGTCTATTTCTGGGATCTCTGTTCTGTTCCACTGATCTACCCAGGTCCATTTATACTATCTCCACCTTGCTTTCCTACCTTGAAGCTGAATTGTGTGAACTATACCTTTATCTAATACCTTTAGTACCTTGCTTCTTAGAAACTGCCTCTTAGTTCCCTACTATGAGCAATAATGAAATTAGCTATTAATCTCTTTTTCCCTCTCCTCACCACCCTCTAATTCAAAATGATATTCTTTTACTTCCAGTTATGCCTTTTAGGTAATCATCTCATACACAATTCTTTCATGTTTTGCTTCTTGTATTATATCTATCGATAGTGTCATAGCTTACAACATTAAGATGTCAGAATCTAATTTCTATCATTTAGTCTTAGTTCTACATTTAAACATATTCAATGCTCAGCACCAGTCCTTGTGATGAAGCTTTTCCAATCACTTCTGGGTTGTCTGAAGCTCAGGTAGGGATCATGGGAACAATATTTTCTGAATAACTGCTTATCTGTGGGTTTTATGCTTGAAGATCAGTTTGATTGGATACAATCTCCTTGGCTCACATTTTCTGCTTTTTAATATCTTAAATGTGTTGCTCCATTTTTTTCTCATAAGTTTTTGCTCCTCATGAAGTCTGATGCTTCGTTATCTATTGCTTATTAGTTATGTATCTCTTAGCAACTTAAAACAATAAACATTTGTTATCTTATGTTTTCTGTGGGTTAAGAATTCAGGAATGGCTTAGCTAAGGTGGCTCTACTTCCTCAGGACCCTCCCCCAACTTGGTTTGGAATCTTCTATCTTCTTTATACCCAGTGTTTATGTTCTGCCCAATATGGATGCTGCATCCAGAACTTTTTCTCAGAATGGAAATATGTCCCCCTGGAAGGGAGTCTTTTCATTAGGCATTTATGAAATGCTCAATGGCTTATGTTGGCACAGCATCCTCTCTTGTGGGTCAAGTTCAATGGAAAGCAGAATCGAAGACTCTGAGATTTGCATGTAGGTTTATTAGGTAGCGCTGTCAGGAACAACATCTACCCAAAATAAGGAAAGTAGAATTGGGAGAAAAAGAAGATGAACTGTGATGAGAGTGCAACAGAGACTTCAGCTGATCCCACAGGAGCTCTGGAGCTGGGTTGGATCTTTAGAGTTACCTAGTTGAAGTGAGTCAGTCAGGCCTCCCTGTCTCTGCATCAACCCATCTTTGAAACATTCCTTCCTTTCCCCACTGATCTCTGTTCTATATCAAAGCTCCATATATGAACAGGTCTCTCCTAAGCTCTCTCTCCTAATTCATTGGTCCATTTATCTATCCTGACATCAATATCACCCTATCTATTACTCCAGCTGTAGAAGTCCTGATATTTGATAGGCCAATTCCTTCTCTTTATTCTTCTTTATTAGTGTTTTAACTATTCTTAGCTCTTTGTTCTTCCATGTATATTTTAGAATGAGCTTATTAAGAGTAGTTCTCAAACAACTAAAAATGATGATCCTGGAGAAGGGTCACCTAACAAAACAGATTTTTCACACCAGTGGAGCCAGGTGTCCCTCCCAGCACCTGCAGCTGCAATAAATTAGGTCATATAGGAAGTAATTACTTTCTAGGATGTTATTTTACAGTATTTTATAAATACACACATATTGGGTTGTCGGGAAAGTCATGACGCATTTTTGCAATGAAAAACAGAAAGAATACATCATGACTTGTCCGATAACCCAATACACAAAGGTTGCCAGATTTAGTAGAAAGAAAAACAGTTTGCACCACTACATTTGAATTTCAGATAAGCAACATTGGACATATTTATACTAAAAATTATTCATTGTTTATCCGAAATTCAGAATTAACTAGGCATCCCATATTTTATCTTGACAATCGTAATACACATTTCCTCTTCACCCACGCTCGCTCTCTGTCTCACACACATACACATGTTTAGTACCATTTTCCTTGTTTTTCCCTGGATCTTCCATTTATCAGACAACCACCTTACCTAGATTATATTGCCAATCACAATATTTTATAAGAGTGTATCACTAAAAGTAGATAATGGAGTTCTATACTTTTGGCAATGGAAAAAGAAAAACAGTATATGTTATTTTTAAAACAAGAAGAAAATTCCCTTCTACATGTGAAATGCCCAGGCTCAAATGGAGCAAAATAAAGATCCGATATCCGATATCACCAGGTTCAGGGCTCAGCCTTACCTTCATACCCCTCCAAAGAATCCTGCTCTTTGTACACACCCAGCCTCAGGCAGGAGCAGGGGTTTTACAGGATGGGTGGGCAGACCCACGGAGGGCTGTGGGAGGAGCTTCCAGTGAGACCAACAGCAGTTCCTGTTTTCCTTGAGCAGATCTTGCGAACGCTGAAGAGCTATGATTCCAATAACACCCTGCTGGTGCCACCCCGCATCCCAGGAGAAAAGCTGCCCCAAGAGGTGTACGAGTACTTTAAGGAGATAAACCGGTCAAAAGAGGAGCAGATGCAGATGAAATACCTGGAGTCTCTGGTGCAGGAGAATGGTGAGAGCTCAGCTTGGCGGCCAAGCTCCTGCCTCTGCTCTGGTTTCTTTGAATTGTCCCTGCTGGGAGATCAACTACTTATTGAGCATCTGCCAGGTGCAAGGCAGGTGCTAGCTGCCTTATGCGTTTTATTTCTAACCCTTACAAAATGGTCCTGTTATCCTCAGTGTATGGATGCAAAGATGGAGACACATTCTGCTCTTACTAGAATCTAGTGGGGAGTTAAGACCAAAACAGCTAGACTAGATCTAGATCTAGAACACTTGCTATATACCAAGCCCTGTGTTGATGGCTTCGCATGTACAGATGAGAAATTGAAGTGCTGAGAGGCCAAGTTTTAAGTGGCAGAATTAAGATTCAAGCCCAGGTCTCTGACCCCGGAGTTCATGAGGGGAACCACTGTACCCCACGGCTTCTATGTGTGTGCCTAGATAATGAAAGGTAATACTTCGCATCCAGTAGAAATCGGTGCCCTAAGAGAGGTAGGGGTTGGGGTTCACACAAGGAAGCGGTCAGCCCTCCATAGTCCTGAAGGCCAAACCCCAATAATGAAGCTGGACCGTGTGCTCATAATGTGGCGCTTTGTGGCCCAGCGCCCCCGAGTTAGCTCATCGTCCGCCAGGGGCTGCCTGTGTGCACTTGAACCTCAGCATTCCTTGATGCCCTGTAGGATTCTGTGTCTGGTCATGATTCACCCTTCTCCTCCCTGCTTCCCTGTGCCCTCTTCCTGGAAATGTGCCCTTCCTGTTCTTCCTTGCTCTCTTCTTCTGTGTAACAGCCATCACATGAGTAATTATTTTCTTCATACCTGTCTTCCTGCCTAGACAAGAAGCCCCCATAAAGGCAGTGATCACGTATTCCCACTTGTAAACCCAGTGCATGGAACAGCACCTGATACATGGTAGTGCCCAATGAGTATGTGCTGTGAGAGTGAATAAATGAGTGAATTGAACAGAGTCCATTTCTCCTGTCCTTCGGTCTGTCTGGTTGTCTCTCAAGGAAGCTAGTCAGAGAATATTAGTTTGCCCTAAAAGGAGAAGATGAGAGAAGAAGGCTGCCTCTCCACCCAATCTGCTGGTCATATAAGTCTGCTAGAACTACCATCACAAATGCCACAGAATGGGTGGCTTAACCAACAGAACTTTATTTTCTCACAATTCTGGAAGCTAGAAGTCCAAGATGAAGATGTCAGCAGGGTTGTTTTCTTCTGGACCAACCTCCTTGGCTTGTAGATGGCTGTCTTCACTCTGTGTTCACATGGTCTTCACTCTGTGTGTGTCCTGATCTCTTCTTGTAAGAACACCAGTCATGTTGGATTATGGTTAGATTAGGACACCCATATGACCTCATTTTAACTTAATTACCTCTTTAAAGGTTCTACCTTCAACTACAATCACATTCTGAGGTACTGTGGTATTAGGACTTCAACATGTGAATTTTAGGGGAACCCATTAAGTCCATAACAAGCACCACGGTTCTAAACACTGAGCTGAAGTGCTGGGAAAAAAGATCAGTGAAACAAGCCCCTGCCTTTGAGAGGTCACAGTCAGGAAGGGGGGGGGGGGGGGGGCGAGGAAGACATTTAAACTCAGGACTGCCTGGTGGCCGAGGTAAAAAACTATGAGAGACTGCAATGTACAAAAGACTTCACGAAGACAGAGTAAGGCCCTGTCGCTCTCCTCCCCATTTTGTCATCCCCATCCTTACACACCACAGTTGTGGGTTCCTTTTTTCATTTGGCCCATTGAAAGGTGGTCTAGAGCCAGGACCTGAGCTCCAGAGAGAGCCCAGGAAGGCACACGTTCTGCTCCTCACCAGCGCTTCTCTGAGCATCTGCTCGCTCTGCTCTCTCACGCTGTAGACCATCCTTCCCTGCTTCCCATATCACGTCCAGGGAAGGCCAGCAGTCCCAAGTCACATCCTTGCCTTCCCGGGAGACCTGCAACCTCTTCAGCTCAAACCCAAATTCTAAACAAAGAAGATGTCTTGGCCCTGAGATAGAGGGCGGTCAATTTATAGAACCACAGTCATATGTACCCAGTGAAGCTCTGTGGAATAGAGGCAGTGAGGAGGGTGCTGGGCAGACAGAAGAGTAAGTGTGATTAACAATGACATGGAGAAGTGTTCATGATAAGAGAGGGAAAGCAGGCTACAAATTGGTATGTACAATATGATGCCAGGTTCACTTGTGAAAAATTAAAAATGTGATAGGTTGCTAGCTCTCCTGTACTGGTATCATAAAATTAAGCTGCAGTTCCTCTGTCACCATTTCTTTATCTGTATCTCTTTTTGCAGCTGAATTTTATAATTTCTTAATTTTCTGGAGAGATATAGATATATACATATATATATATATATATGTGTATATATATATATATATTATGTTAAAATGTAGAAACACCCTGGACAGAGAAACTCACTGCAGTTCTTGTTTATTTGGGTTGTATAGTCCAGGCTGATGGTAACCAATTCAGTGATCCCCCTCTTTGTCTCTCTTTCCTTTTCTGCCCCCATCTCTCCCTTGTTCCCCCCCCCCCCGCCAACTTTTCCCTGTGTGTTTTCGTTTTTGCTCTCTGGCAGAAGATGAAGATGTGCCCTTGTCAGATCAGGGGATCTCCACCAGCACGAAGATGTCCTCACTTAGCCAAGCGATCTCTGCCCTGGGCGACCTGGGAGAGTGGTACAACTCCAAGATCAACCTAGATGAAGAGGAGGACGATGAAAGCCTGGAAAAAATGTTTCAAGGTAACAAAGCATTTTAATATTTTGGTGTCAGCTCTCTCTAAGCAGAAGCTGGAACACTGTTTAATGCCTTTTTACCTTTCTCTGCAAAATGTATCCTCCACGCCTTCTAGCATGACTGTATTAATTCTATGATATGAATATGCCATCATTTATTTAGCCATTTCCCTTAATGTTGTAAATTCAGCTAGTTTCCAACATTATTTCCAACAGCAGAGATTCCAAAAAATGGAATTAAGAGTCAAAGAGAACCCGTATTTGAAGACCTAGTAGCTGTAGACAAATAATTAGCTAAAAAGGGCACTCTCGAACACTATAGCGGGCAGTGACAACTGCAGCAACACTTGCAGCAGATTATGTTTGTCATACAACAGCATTTAAAAAGAAAAAGCTGGGGCCAGCCGAGTGGCGAGTTGGTTAGGAGTTGGCTTGGAATGCCAGCTCTGAGCAGCAGGGCCCCGGTTTGGATCCCACATGAGGGCCAGTGACGCTGTGCCCATTACAGCTAAGGTGGTGAACAACAACTCCACCTGCAGCTGGGCTGCTGTGAGTCGCTGGTGACAGCGTAGGCTGTAGTGGAACTGGCTGGCAGCGGGCGTGAGCTTTCGTGAGCTGCCGTGAGCAGCCATCCAATGGCCTGCGACTGATCTGCCTCAACTGAGAAGAGCGCAATGATAATACCAATATGGGCCAGTGAAGCGACGTCCTCCACAACTAGACTGAAGAACAAAAGGACATCAATTTGTCTGTTCCCCTTTCCCGATTTCCCAATGCTGTTCCCTCCCCCCCCCAATTCCCCAATAAAATAAAAAAGAAAGAAAAAACCGTTCCCATTTCCATTGGAACCCATGTGAATTCTGGTGTGCCTATATGAATGCACATGTGCACACGTACACATATAGTATATTTTTAATTTGCAGATGACAAGATACAGAGCACTGACAGCCATTCCACAGAGGAAACTGGAGAAATAGAGAACAACCCAGTGAGCAAGGCAATCGCTCGACACCTGGGCATTGATATTCCTGCAGAAGGCCACATGGCCAAGAACCGGAAAGGCATCGCCATTATCATCCATGGGACACCCTTGTCAGGTAAGCCACAACTCTGCAGGGTTAAGCCGCAACTTTTGGGGTTTATGATGAAGTCTGCACGTGTCATTTTTGAGGCAATAAAAGACTCTTTTGTATGAAATGTATATACCAAAAGATTATTCCCAAACTGTTAAATTGCCAACCTCAGAAATGCAGGGTTAGAGAAAAAGTGGGGAAAACTCATTTTTAATTAATATTTGTACATCTCTGAATTGTTTGAGCTTGTATTCTTTCAATAATTTATAAACATTAAGGGCCGGCCGAGTGGCTCAGTTGGGTAAGAGCTCGCTCAAGAGTGCAAGCTCTGAAGCAACAGGGTCGCCGGTTCGATTCCCAGCCCGAGCTGAGCTGCTGCTGAGCTGCCAACAGATGGCAGGATGGCTCAGCTAAAAAAAAAGAAAAAGAAAAACAAAAGTTAGAGGAAAATACAAGACATTATCTTATTTAAAAAGAGAAAGGAAAACTATGTGCAAATGCTTTGACCTGGCAATATTAATTCTAAAAATTTATCTTAGGGAAATAATTAATGATGTGGACAAAGATTAACAGCATGAACGTTCACTGCAGCACTATTTACCATTATAAAAAACTGGGAGCAATTGGAGCATTCAATATGGGGGATTAGTTCATTAAGCCACAGCACATTCATGTAGTGAATTACGTCACCATTAAAACAGTGTCTTGTTCATAGCAGCATTATTTACAATAGTCAAAAGGTAGAAACAGCCCAACTATCCCCTGCCAGACGAATGGATAAACAAAATTTGGTACAGTGGGATAGTATTCAGCCTTAAGGAAGAAAATCCTGACATATACTACAACATGAATGAACCTTGAAGACATTATGCTAAGAGAAATAAGCCATGCACAAAAGCACAATAATCATGGGATTCCATTAGGAACCTGAACCAGTCAAATTCATAGAGACAGAAAGTGGAGTGGTGGTTTTTTACGGGCTGGAGGGCAGGAAGAATGGGGACTTGCTGATTAATGGGTACAGAGTTTCCATTTGGGAAGATGAAAACGTGCTGGAGATGGATGGTGGTGATGGTTGCACAACAATGTGAATATACTTATGGAACTGAACTGTACACTTAAAAATGGTTAAAATGGTAAACTTTGTATATATATTGCCACAATTTAAAGAAAACAGTGCCATAGAAGTGTATTGAATAAATAGAAAGATGTTCATGATATATCGTTTTAAATGAGAAAAAATGCCGTCCTTATGATTTGTGATCTGTATTAATTTCCTGTTGGTATTATAACAAATAACCACAAACTTAGTGGCTTAAAACAATGCAGATTCACTTTCTTCCTGTTCTGGAGGTCAGAAGTCTAAAATGGGTCAACAGGCCTACACTCCTTCTGGAGGCTATAGGGGAGAATCCATTTTCTTACCTTTTCTAGCTTCTAGAAATGTTGCCTCAATTCCTTGGCTCACGACCCCTTCCTGCAGCTTCAAAATCGGCATTGTAGCATCTTGCAGTCTCTCGCTCTTTCCTTTCACCATCACATCGCCTGTTCTGACTCTGACCCTCCTGCTTCTCTCTTATAAGGACCTTGTGATTATATTGGGCCCATCCAGGTAATTCAGGATAATCTTCCATAGCAAGATCCAGGTAACATAGTCACCAGTCCCAGGGATTAGGATTATTCAGCCTAAAATAGTTACGTACGCATACTTAGTAACCACATGTAAACTGTAATCTCTCTCTGGATGAGGCATTGTGGACCTTTTTCTTTTTCTCCTGTTACTTCTGAATTTTCTGCTTTCTTTTTAATAAGCAGGTATTTTGAAATGAGAACCAAAAATCAACACAAGTTACCCTTTAAAACACAAGAGTCTTCCTATTAGAGATAGTAAGAGCTACAAGATTTTTAAAGATCATCTGATAGAATCACTTTTTAAACTGAGGAGAAAATCCAGAGAGGATGCGAGTTGCCATAGCACACGGCACATCAGTGGTAGAATTAGGAGCAGAATCCATGGTCCCGACTCAAGGCTGAGGTCTTCCTTCTCTTTTCTGCGGCCACCTTTGGCCTCACGAGAGACTTAGAAGCAGACCACTTACAGAGATCATTTTACAGGGGCCTCTGTTCTAGAAGCTTCTTCTGTCTATGACACTGAGCAAATGAAAGCCATGAAATTTAGCCCCCTAATCATTTTTATAGGCAAGTCAGCCACGGCAGTCAGCATTGCCAAGTACTACAGTGCAGCCTGCTTAAACATCGATTCCGTCGTGCTGGAAGCCATCTCTGACGGCAGCATCCCGGGGCTCCGGGCCCGTGAGCTCTGCATCAGGGCTGCCATAGAGCAGTCCATGAAGGAAGGAGAGGAGTCTGGTAAGAGCCATTTCCCCTGACTCTCTGTGGTTCAGTAGCCAGCACCCCCGACGGTAACGCCCATCTCCTCTGTTTGCCCCACTGAGCTTCCTCCCATAGCTCTGTTGAAGGCTAACATGTCTGCTTGCTTAACCTGGAGAAGAATTCTCTTCACGAAGCATCTGCAGCTCTCCTGGCTGCCCAGTGCAAGCACTCACACGCCACTGCAGGGAGCAGGACAATAAATAAGGCGGGGCCCACACCTTTGGTTGGGGAGGGGGGGTTGGCTGACACCTGGAGAGAAGCAGATATGTGCTCATTCAGAGCAGAGGAAAATAATGTAACAGAAGTACTGGCTTCTGTGAAACAGCAAGTTTGGTTCCAAACAAGCGTGATTCGGGGACGTTTTCATGGAAATGAGCTTTGAAGGAGCAGAAGAATGTTAATAGGTAAAGATGAAGACAAGGGCATTCCAGACCAAGAAAGCAGGGAAGCTAACAGTAAATTATAGGTGGGAAGGCAGGCTGGGGCCCACTGTAGTTGACCTTGATGCCAAGATTAGGAATGTGGATTTTATTTTGAAGAAAAAGAGATGTTGGGCCATTTTCACCGTATGGGATTAATGGTCAGAAAGTAGCTCTTGTGGTATCTTGTAAAGGAAGCGAGAGTGAAGCTGAAGACGAATGGGCCTGGGAAAGCAGACCTGGTAGCCACCTGCATGGGAGGAACTGAAGGAGCGAGAGGCATTCAAGGTGCTCACACCAAGATTGCTAGTTCGGAGACCAGGAAGAGAGTGACGTCATTCACCGAGATAAGGAATGTGGGAGCAGGAGAAAGTTTGCTGGAGAGGAAAATTGAGCTTTTGAACCTCATAGTGTTGAGGCCTGGTGTGGCCTTCCTACCAGAAGTCAAGAATCCTGGCTCCATTGGGTCCTCTAAGGACCTACAGGGCAGGAGAACAGCTGCTCAGTGGGAAAAGATGTTGAAGTAGGGTGCCTGCTCAGAGCTGAATCACTTCATATAAATACTCATGACAGCATAGCATCATTCCTAATAGTGTACCACGCCTGCTAGTTGATAACTGGGTTGGGCTTTCAGGCATGTCCCCTCCCCTCAATACCGCTACATGGGATACTTAGGGAAATGGAAGATTCTTTGCTTGGAAGATAAGAGAAATAGCTCCTTAGTAGTGTAGGGGAGGAAAAATATAATTTTCCCTCTACCCTTCTAAGTTCTCAGCTGAAAACCCCTGTAATAAAAACAAACAGATTAACAAGAGAAAAACACAAGGTTATTAACATGTGTGCTTCATGTACACATGGGAGATAGGGAAAAATGAATAACTCAAAGAGGTGGCTTCAGAATTCAGAATTAAATACTATGTTAACAGAGAGAGGAGAGGAGGGACATAATCCTCTTAGGAGAGAGCAAATGATTTTCAGGAACTATGCATGGAGCCTTAGAAGAATGAGATGAGGAGGTATGACAGTTCATGACAAAGTTTATCCGGGGTGTGGTGTTGACTTCTAGCCTCCTCTCCTGTGATCAATCAATCTTCTCTGGTTGATGAAACTCTCAGAAAGGGGATTGGTGACAATCGAGTTCCTTTTGCATGCCTGTCTTTAGGCAGATAAGGGAAGTTCAGAGCAACCTCTCCACAAATTTTCTGTTTTTTAAGTGCCTACAGCTCGAAATAATCAATACACCAAAGCCGCATATTTTGAGGTGGCATGTCAAACTTCTATGGTCATATTTTGGGGTGGCATATTCTGCTACCCTTCAGCGGCAACCCCACTCTGAATCATAATTCTGGTTCTCATAGATTTTTTTGTTTCCTTTTCTGGCACATAAACTTTTCACTGAGGTCTTTGGAGCTGTGCCAATGTCCTGTGACAAATCATGAACTTGAGCTCCCTGTCTGAGAATGTAATGTCAATCTAAAGATGTAACTAGGGGAGTCTTCCTCAACAAAGTGACAGCTGCAGCCTCTGGAGTAGAGGAAGTCAGCCCAGAAAGTTCCAGAAAGAGAGGAGTGGGATGGACAGGGCAGGATGGGACCTTGGGGAACACTTACCTTTTTGGAGGAGGTGGTGGAGGAGAAGCCAGGGGAGGCAGAGAAGGCAGGGCCGGGGTCAGAGGGGTGGTGAGTCAGGAGAGCAGGACGCAGGGAAGTCAAGGAGAGCAAGAGCTGCAGGAGGGAGGGCGTGAGAAGGGCCTTCCGGGCTCTCCAGAGCCCTGGTGGAGTCCAGGCACCCTTCCAGCTTTATTTTGCTCATAGCCCTTATCACTAGTTAACATCCTATTTATTTTACTTACTTATTTCATTATCGGTCTGCCCTCACTATAATGCAAGCTTCTGACAGCAGAGATTTGTGTTGCTTTACTTCACTAATGTATTCCCAGAGCCTAGAATAGTGCCTGGCACGTAGCAGACACAGACTAAAGATGTATAAAAATGTATTGGATCAATAAATGAATGTAATCGGAGATTTCTGAAAGTTCAGAACGAATAAGCCCAGAAGAGGGCCACTGTAGTTCACAGTTCAGAGGTCACTGGTGACTTTGGAGAAAGCTCTTTCAGTGGAGGGGTTAAGCCCAAACCTACATCTGCCGTGTGCTGTGGAGTCAGCATGCTATACTGAAAAGGAAGCGATACATCTATCCACATAAAATGTGGCTAGTCCCAATTGAGATGGGTTGTCAGTGTACAGTACATGCTGGATTTTGAAGATATCACATGAACAAAAGGCTGTAAAATAACAGTAATCGTTTTTATATTTTTGTATTATTTTATATTTATATTGTATTATATTTTATATATTTAATAATTTTTATATATTTTATATATTTGGTTAAATAAAACGTACCATTAAAATTAATTTTTAGTGGCTACTAGAACATTTTAAGTTACATATGTATTTCAAATATGTATTATATGTCCGTTGGACAGGGCTAGTCTAGACCACTGTCGAGAAATTGGGCAGTGAAGGAAAGAGAAGAAGTGAAATGGTATCTTGAAAGAAATGAAAGATCAAATGAAAACTTTCGTTAGTATTGTATCAGAAAGAACTGACTCTTTAAGATATGGAGGAATGATGCGATGGACAGGAAAAGGAGGGCACAGGAGAGATTCCTCAGCTGTCAGTGGAGGTGGGGATGGCCCCAGGCAGAGAGGGACTCAGCAGTGAAGTGAGCAGGTATGGGGTGGCAGGAGGCTGGAGCAGTCATTATCAGGGCAGAGCCTGAAGGGAGGGACTGGGGTGACGGGGCCTGGATGAACATCAGACCATGCGGCTCTGTAATTGGAGTAGAACTTTGGTACAACTGCTGCACTGATGGCTTCAGACTCTGCCTATGCATCCCCCACCCCCATCCTCCAGGTGCAGTATGGAGTCCTTGGACCTATAATCAGCTCCTGGGGGAGGGGAGGAGGGAACCACGTGAAAAGAGAAAGCAGAGTAAGTATAGTGACAATTCTCTAGGGAGCCCTGGGGCTTATTTGCTGAGTGGTAAACAAGGAGTAATGAGTCTTAACAAGTCTGCCTGAGAGCTAGAGAAACATGGAAGCTGCCTAGCATACAGCCCCATCGCCAAGTCTTAGGGCACCGACAGCGCCTGCTAAACCCCCGTTCTCCTTCAGGGGCAGGGAGTTCATCCCCGTAGAGTTAGAGCCCCAGAGGACACAATGAGACAGGACTTGCCATTGTGGTTGGGAGGTTCGGAAGGGAAGGAGTTTATCATTAAAGCCAAATGCGCTCTAGCAAGAGTTTTCCTGAGCAGATGTCATGGAAACCCTTTTAAATAATTGCACCAACCACTGATTCTGAAAGGGAACTTCTCAGTGGCTGGGAGTGCTCAGGGGCGGTGATCTGATTGGAAGGGAGGGTAGAGAGGTGAAACGCAGAAATGAATGTTGAAGCCATATCTGCCAACAGGCTCGCTGGTATTACTTAGCTTATTTGTTCATTTGGGCAGTTCTGCTGTGGACGCAGAGCATGTCCTACCCAAGCTACCCAAGCATCACCACTGCCTAGAACCACAAAAGGTCAGGTGTTAGGTTTCCAGGGCAGGATTGTAGTGTGCCAGCTGGTTCAGCAATGATTGCGTCCTGGGCTGGAAGAGAAAGCAGGGCAGATTTACATGGGATTCACTGGGCAGATGAGCAGTGAAGAGCCCAGGACTCCACCGAGCCATTGCCGTCCAGTGCCAGGTGCACGGAGCCGCTTCTGCCAGCCCCTCCCAGCCAGCTGCACATAGAGAAGGCTTTGTCCTCAAGAGAATCACCCTGGGCTTCAGCACGCCATCCCCACTGTCATTTCCTTATTATCCTGAGCTGACGTTTAAACCCACTCTCTCTGTGTAGCCCAGGAGGTTGCTTTGAGCCAAAATGCCTTAGGACAAACACGACTGAGCAGTGAGACCCTGGGCAAGTTAACCTCAGAATCCACTCTGGTAAACCCCGAAATGAAACCTGCAAAGCCTGTGCGTGGGAGCATGCTGCTCGCCAAAGGCAAGTCAGAGAGCCACGGCTCCGGGTCTCAGAAGCAGCATCACCAGCACTCATCTGAAACACCCCAGGTACAAAGCAGGGCTCTCCAGGGGAGGGCTGGGATCCTTCCTCGTCAGCATCCTGCAGCCAGGCCACCACAGCATCACTCCTGTGGGTGCGCTTGCCGGGCAGCCCCAGCACTGTTCCTGCACCACTGCTCCTGAAAAGGGGGTTCACCCAGCAGGTGTTCATTCAGCAGGTGCCGTTAATGTTATAGGTACTGGGTTGGGTGCTGGCCAAGGCAAGAGAAAGACAGCAAAAACCCCTGCACTTATGCTGCACTAAGAGTCTGATGAAGGAGATAACCACACCTTCAAATTTTGCAGTAAAATGAGATTGGAGACAAATAGGTGTGTACAAAGAATTAGGTTAAACAATATGAAATTGCCAATATTCAACCATTTGAGAACTCCATAACAGCCATTTTGTATATGGCTCGACCTAATACTAAACAAATGCTATGGGGGAAACCATTAATATAAGTCATGGGAGAGTTACAGGGGCGTCCTGCAAAGTCATAGCGAAGTCAGAGAGTCTGAGCCATGTGCCGAGGGACTTGGAGAATAAACTCAGCAGAACAGCAGGTGCTGAAGCTAGAGACCGTGGATGGCACTGTGAGAGACAGCCGGGTGATGAGTTTTCAGCGGGAAAGTAGAGTCAAGTGAGTGCAGGCTTCTAAGATGTTTGAAAGAAAAGGAAAAGGGGTTTATTAGAGCAGCCAACTCAGCATCAAGGGCGTTCTTTCTCTGAAAGGAGGTAGAGGCACCAGCAGGTCTGTGAAGACAGGAGCTCCTGGAGAAGCATAAGGTGATGAGCCACCCAAGAGGGAATGCGATTCCCAGGAGGAGGCCTTTGGCCTCCGCACTCCACTGGCTACTCTTCTCAAGGTCATTGGCATTCCTCTTGCCAAATCCAGTGGCCAGTTTTCTATCTTTATCTCACGTGACCTCTTGACAGCTGATAACGCCTCCTCCTGGAAATGCTTCCTTCACTTGGCTTTCAGAACACCATCCTCTTGCACTTGCCCTCTGCCTCATTCATGGCTCCCTCCCTTCCTCCAGTGTCTCCACTCATTCAGATTCCTGGTTTTTCGGAGTAGGCTAGGACTACGTCACCTATTCCTTTATTTTCTTTTTGGTATCTACCTCTTCTTTGTAGGTGATCTCACCCAGTTCATTACTTAAATATTTTCTTCATTTGCTTAAATATTTTATTAAATATTCAAGTTAAGTATTAAGTACTTAAGTATTTTCAGTATGCTTATCACCCTCCAATTTTATTTCCAGCCCTAATCTCTCCCCCAACCTCTTTTAAGGAGGGCGCAGCTCACAGTGGCCCATGCGGGGATCGAACCGGCAACCTTGGTGTTATCAGCACCACGCTCTAACCAACTGAGCTAACCAGTCACCCCCAGGAGTCAGAAAGACTCTTCTCTCGGGATCGTGTCTCATTCTTTCACGTTACCCAAGTTCTGTGACCACCCTCTCTGCATAGCCATTGTCCAACCCTGTCATGGCTTCTTATTCCCTTATCTGGTCATTTTCCCCTAGCACTCATCACTATCTGAAATTATGTTATTGGTTTGTATATTCATCTGCCCCTTTTTCTGTCTCCCCCGTTTGAATGTAAGGACCACACTGACAGCAACATTGCCAGAATCGTTGGTTGTCGTGTCCCTAGTACTAGAGGGGTTGCTGGTGCACAGTAGGTTCTCAGTGACTATTTGTTGAGTGAATGAGCAAATGTGTGCTGTTCGGTACATACACAAAGCACTTTCCACGGGGTTCTCACTTGAAACTTAAAATAATTTTTTTTTTTTAGCTGAGCCATCCTGCCACCTGTTGGCGGCTCAGCGGCAGCTCAGCTCGGGCCGGGAATTGAACCGCTAGTTGCTCAGAGCTCGCACTCTTGAGAAAGCTCTTAACCAACTGAGCCACTCAGCCGGCTCAACAATTCTTTAGTGAAGACAGGAATCTTCCATTTTACAATGCAGGCCCCATTGTACAGATGAGGAAATGAGGCCCAGAGAGATGATATGCTTTTCCCAAGGTCACATGGCTTGTATGTGTAGGAGTTGCTGAGACATCAAGCTGGATTCTAACTCCTGATCTTTCTCCTACTCAACAGGTTTCCTCCAGCCCTCTCCCCTCGGGGCCCACACAGCGCCGGCTCAGTGTCAGCGCCAGTATCGGAGGTGAGACTGGGCTGCTGAGCTGTGTGCTCCCTGAGGAACTGCTCATTCAGATCCTGGCCGAGCGCATACAGGTGCGTCCACGCCCACCTGCACGGAGCTGTGGGGCTCACACACGGACCCCATGCTATGAGCTGAGACTGAGCCATTGCCCACCCATGGCACCTTAGATCCCGGAGCCCATGGAGAGGGAAGATTGGTTTCTTCACCCTCAGCAGTCATTTATTTGTCTTTTTGACAGCCCTTTTCTGTCCCTGACCCTGGCTCAGTCTGCTGCTTGGAGCCATTCACCTTAAAGGATCAGTGATCAGATGGTTACACATTAAAAAAAATAATAAAGATTCATGGTAAAGCCCTACAGTGATGTGTTAAAAATTATAAGGTGGAGCCATTAAAAGTTAGAATTTGGAGTTGAATTGCTATAAAAATATGTTTTCAATATGTTATTGAGAAAAGCAGATTATGAAATAGTATGCAAAGCACAATTACATTTCTATAAAAAAATTCCTAAATGTGTATCACACACATAGTAAAAACTCAAAGTACGTGTTACCTGTGGTTATCTTTGGATAGCAGGATCATAGATTTTTAGTCTTCATTTCTGAATTATTATACCATTACATATTGCTTTTAAACTTTTTTTTTTTAATTGTTAGTTTCAGGTGTACAAAACAATGCAATAGTTACCCTTTTCACCCTCACAAAGTAACAACCCCCCTCCCCCCATCTATTGCCCTCCCACCCCCGAT
>NW_017731359.1:446554-451569 GCF_001890085.2 Hipposideros armiger | reverse complement strand
CTGGATTTACTTCTGGGCTTTCTATTCTGTTCCATTGATCTATATGCCTATTTTTATGCCAATACCATATTGTTTTGATTACTGTGGCCTTGTAGTTACATATTGCTTTTAAAGTCAGAAGCTATTTTAATTTTTGTCAGTGTTACACAGTTAAAGAAAACAAAATCAGTAGGATTTGGAAGGGTACTACTTAAGCCTGTTTGCTGCATATGGTTTACAGAAAGCTAAATTGCTCACCAGGTCCCAGTGCTCTGTGTCTGCTTTGGTTTTGCAGACTGGGCCACAATATTCATTGCACATTTAAATACATCAAAATCAGACTTGAGTTTCCCCAAAGAGGAGGAATATCATCACCAGAAGTGATTCATGTTAAGGTTCGGACTGCTGCTGTGTTACAGATATTGTCATTCTCAACTGATTGGAGCAAGGTGGTCTAGGAAGTGTGCAGATGTTTCGTGCAGTGAGATTAAAGGCAGAGAACCACTGGTACAGCCCAGAGTCAGCTAGTAGAGCGGTGCTACTCAAAGTACTGGTCTTCGATGAGCTATGGAGCTCACACTGCTTCCTGCATCAACAAAGCCTTGCTACAAAGAAAAAGAAATAGCAGCCAAATGAAATGCTGTATTTAGAGATGCATTTGATTCATGCTCTGACACAAAATTCTTGTCTCACCAAACTCTGGTCATAACCAGTTTTTGGCCAGTGGGGACCCGTCTATGCTACACTTTGGGTCACACTGCAGCATAGCAGAGGCTGCTCATCAGTGGTTCATGTGACCAAAATTGTTACACTCCAAGGCAGTAATCCCACTAAGAAAGATAAAAATGACCCATCTGCCACTACCGTCCTTGCTGCCTTTTACTCTGTGCGTGGGGACATCTTTCCTCTGCATCCTCCTTCCCCAGATCTCATGGATCTTTCCAAACCCTCACTTGAACAGTTAGCTTGTTTTCCTTATTTCTATAGAGACAGAATAAACCCTTGTTTTTCTACAGCTGTGTGTGATAAAGATCTTCCATGACTGATAAAATATTTTTATTTTTCTCTTTTGTTTCACACCAGCACCTTGAATTTAGCAGGCAGTTCAATGGTATTTCCATCAAGGCCCAGTAGGTCTGTAGAACCAACTGCAGCACTCGTAAAAAGCACCCACAAAAGCAACTTTGTAGAGAACAGATGGCCTGTGGCCATGGTAACTGCCTTTGCTCTTTCTGGTTTCAGCTGAGTGATTGCTACCGAGGGGTGGTGTTCGATAGCCTCGAGACGCTCTTTGCTCGGAATGGAGCCATTGGCCTCCTGTGCCTGCTGAAGGCCATCGGCAACCGGGAGCACATCTACGTTCTCAACATGGCTCAGGATTACGCAGCCATGAAGGCCCAGGAGAAAGCCAAAAAGGAGCTGGAAGGCAAGCAAGGCCCCGAACCCTCCTGGACTGGCCTCCATGGGCCCTAGCAGGCCTTTCCGCTAAACAGAGCGTTAGGCTTTCTTAAATGCCTCCCTGCCAGGATAACCCATTGGGCTTAAATGAAACTATTATACTTGCCATCTCATTGGTGCCCCGTGTCTGCCCCGTGAGGTGGCTGGAAGTTCTTATTTGCATGTGAGGATATTGAGATAGAAGGAACCTGTTGGGAGATTACAGAATGAATCTGTAATCTGTACAGAACTCAGCTCTTCTGACAACAGACACATCCCTCTTTCCCCCAGTATCAGAGTATTCACATTCACCTCCTCTGTAATTACCACTAACCTGATGGAAACACATCACAGGTCCTGTCTTGATTCAGGTGACTGATTAGCTTGTTGGTTTTGTTGAAGCCAACTGTGCCTTTCCTATAAAACTAAAGGTGCTGCTAAACTTTATAAAACAGCTTCTACATTTTAGCCTACTGTGTACCAGGCACTGCAGCAGACCTTTTGTATACTTTAGGTGTCTTTAAATGGCATGTGATCTCCATTTGGCAGATGGGAAAATGAGGCTCAGAGATATCGAAAGGCTTGTGTAAGATCACATAGCAAATCACTAAGGTCTGTGTAACTCTAAAGCCTTTGCTTTTTCCACCATTACACCAGTGGCCTGGAAAAAAAATCACTGATTAATAAATAATACACACACACACACACACACACACACACACACACAGAGAGAGAGGAATGTTAACGCAATAAGTTCCCAATTTAGTTAGAATTAGAAGCAGACCTAGAAAATTTTGACCCCAAGGGAGGAGGTGACATTGTCTCTGGGAGGCAGAGCCCTGCTGTGTCCTCATCTCCATCCATGTCACTGCCCTTCCTCATTTCTGGAGCAGTCTACACAAATTATAATGTTTTTCCGTTGAAGGAAATATTTATAAACACCGAGCTCCCTTAGTTCTTAAGCAGAATTCAAATACTCCTTATATTCTCATTCAGAGAAAAGTAATTAGAAAAAACAACCAGGCATCTCCCAGCAATATTTCAACCTCCAAGTTCCTAGTTTTCCAGAAAGCTCATCTCCCCATAATAATCAACTTGAAAGAAATTTTCTCAATTATCTGTAGATTGAAGTTTTTCATGGTTGCATATGGACTCCCCTCCTCTCAATCATCTACATTCGAAAAAGCCCTGAGACAACATACTGTAACAATATTATTATATTAAAATCTATTTTTTTTAATTTTTTAACTTTATTGGGGGACAGTGTGTTTTTCCAGGACCCATCAGCTCCAAGTTAAGTCATTGTTTTCAATCTAGTTGTGGAGGGTGCAGCTCACTGATCCATGTGGGAATCAAACTGGCAACCTTGGTGTTATGAGCCTGTGCTCTAACCACCTGAGCTAACCGGCTGCCCCTAAAATCTAATTTTTATTGAACTTTTATGAGTGTGCCAGGGACTGGGCTAGGTGCTTTACATGATTGCTTGTTTGATCCCCACAACAGCCCAAGGAAGGAGGAATTATTATTCTTATCTGTTACTATCCCTTGGTAAACGTCAGAGAAAGGACTCAAAAGGCTGATCTCTGAGCCCAAAGCTAAAACGAGAGCATAGGTGAGGATGTTGTCCCCGTGAGGTGTGGAAAGTGTGGAAAAGAAACCAAGTGCCTTTGTGCTGAGTGTGGACCCGGACTCTGCAGCGTGCGGAAGGTGATCCCTTTGGTCTGCAAATGGCTGTGTCACCCTGAGCTCTTTGGTGGCATATGCTCATGATGGTAAAGTCCGTAGGTGGCATATTACTTTCCTATCACTGCTGCAACAAATTCCTGCAAACTTGGTGACCTGAAACAGCACTGGTTTATTATCTTACAGCTCTGGAGGTCAGAAGTTCTCAAATCAGGTGTCAGCAGGGCTACGTTCCTTTGGAAGCTCTAGTGGGGAACCCATTTCCTTACTTTTTCCACTTTCCAGAGGCTGCCTGCCTCCGTGGCTCATGGCCCCTACCTCACAGCCCTCTGACCTCATGTCACCTTCTCTGACTATGGCCCTTGGTGATTATAATTATATTGGGACCACTCAGATAATCCAGGAAAATCTCTCCAACTCAAGGCCCTTAACTTAATCACACCTGCAAAATCCTTCCTGCCACGTAAGGTAACATATTCACAGGGTCTAGGGATTAGGACATGGACACACTTGGGCTCACTCTTCAGCCTGGAGACAGGAAACAGATGGAGGCCAATTTCAGAACTGTGTGAATGAGGGAAGTCCCACCAGAGATTAGGAATGCTGCTGCCACACCAGCCACCTCTCACTGTCACAGACCCCCGAAGCCTGTTCAGGCTGAGAGCTGAGCCATAGGGGAACCTGCAGCCAAAGCTGTGAGCAACTTTTCCTCACCTTCCTGTCTCTGTTCCCCCCACAGAGCACAAACGCAGGGAAATGCTTGAGAAAGAAAAGGAGCGTCTCCAAAATATGGATGAGGAAGAATATGAGGCCTTGACAGAGGAGGAGAAAACCGTGTTCGATAGAGAGGTTCAGCAGGCCCTCCGGGAGAGGAAGAAGAGGTGAGAATCAGGGCTGGCCTCAGCCGAAGGGACTCCCTCTGAGCACACAGCCCGTCATCATCGAGACTGGGGTTGTCCTTCAGGGTGGCAGCAAAAGCCACAGGAGAGCCGGGATGACCTGCTGAGAGCAGGAAAACATCCTGCCCACACCTTGCAGGGTTTCTCCCATTCTCCTCTTCCTTCTCTATGGGGGGGAGGGGTACTTGGGACTAGGAGGAAGGCTGTATCATATAATAGGGGGAGGGGTTTGGGGCCCCAGTGCTGTCCTGGGGCTTCCACTGGATCCCTCTGACAGCTGCACCCTAGGTGTGGCTCATCAGCCTCTGCTCAGGAGTCCACAGCTGGTGACCCAGGGGCCACTCTCTTGACATGGGCATGGTGGTTGCTCCCCAGAACTCAGCCATTTCTTCCCCTTCCCTGGCTGCTATCTTGGCCTTTGGAGGTGCTGTCCATCCCCTGAGGTCTAGCTGTTTCTCCCACTTGATCCTCGGCCTGGGCAGTTCACCAGAGACCCTGGGCGTGCTCCCAAGCCAGCGCTCTAAGCCACCTTCTGTGCCCATCACTGGGGATCACACAGGAACGACTGGGTCCCTCCACACCACCTGGGCCCAGAGGACACAGGGCCACTATCTCAGGCTCTCAGATATAGGTGGCAGTGGGATCCATGTCCTTTCTGCCCTGAGATCTTTAAATGTCCCCGGGGAGGGGCCTTCTATTTCCTATCCCTCCCTAGGATTCTAAACATTGGAGGGGGACAGAGCCAAGATGCTTGCCTATAATTCAATCCCCTTTCTTCTCTCCTCTGTGTGTACCTCCAAACTCCTCCCACTGACCCCAAAAGAGCTTTTATGTCCTCTCTGCCCCTGCAGTGTACCCTCAGCTCTTGTTCGGCTTGGTCCATTGAAAAAATGCCCAGCCCTCCAGATGTATGAAAAGCCTAGCTTTGGGATTCTTTCTCATCCAGGCCGTTGCTTCCAGGCATTCATCTCATAGTGGACTTAGAAAGTGCAAATCTGGGCTGGCCGAGTGGCGCGT
>NW_017731359.1:442043-445840 GCF_001890085.2 Hipposideros armiger | reverse complement strand
CCAGCCTTGGTGCCCTCTCTGCCATTAGCAGCAGGACAGGGACAGCTGAATCCATAGCAGGAAGGGAAAGAGAGGAGGAGAGGAATGTGACTCTCAGATCCAACAGAGACTGCTATTTAAAACACCATTTCTTGTCTGAACAGCAAAAGACAGTGTAGGAAGCTGGGCCTTATCTGTAGTGGAATCAGCATAATCTTTGAAAGATGCTCTAAAAAAGCTCTAACATCAGGCTTACTTTCCGCCCTTGCCTTGCTCTCCTACGAAAGGAGGTTGGAATAGAAATACAGACTAATTGAGAATTCCTTTTAGTTGAGTTTCAGGTAATCATTTTTGCTGAAAGATAGATAAGCCATCTTTTCCTCCTTTCTTGTCTTCCTTCCCGCCCTCCCTCCTCTCTTCATGCTTTCTTTCCTCTCTAGTTTCCCAGCTTTCTTTTATTTTTATTTTTATGCTTGAGAAAGCCCTGCCCCACGTCCCCCCATCCAGGCAATCCCAGGCAGGGAAGGACTCCGTCAGGAGGCCTCTGAACTCAGTTTTCTCTGCCTGGTTTAATGAAGGGAGATGGAGAGATTGGCAAAGGAGCTGCATGAAAAGAAGCTACAGCAGGAGCTGGAGCGGCAAAAGGAAGAAGATGAGCAAAAGAGAAAGACCAGGAAAGCAAAGCAAGGACCAGTAAAGGAGGAACCGTCCCTGAAGAAACCACAGACATCAAGCCGGCAGGTAGCAATCCTCACTTGCTCCTTACCAAAAGGTGGAAGCAGAGGGATCAGCCATTGTAACCGGCTGATCAGTCCAGCACATTGCCCGCCCCTCCAGCAGATGGACTGAATGTTCCTATTTGGCTTTTATGGTGGAGCAGGAGGAGGGAAAGGGACCCACATCTGGTTGTCTGCTAAGTGCTGTGCTTACGCTTCCTGTAATGCTGTCATTTTCGCATCCCGCCCTCCCTGCGAGGTTCAGAGGCATGAACCCCATCTGAGGCTGAGAGAGACAAAGTTGCAGTTCCAGGATCTGACTCAGTTATGTCTGACCACAGTCCTTGCTTTTTCCACTGCCCCCTGCAGTCCCCTGGATGGTGCTAAATAGACTAGTAGTTCCGATGTGCCTCCAGCAAGCTACAAAGTCAGTGAACCCCTATGCTCAACCAAGAGTTTATCCTTGACAAGACAACAGTCAAGGAAAACTCTCGGCATAAGCTTGTACTTGCAGAGAAGTGCCAACAGGGCATCAGCCTGCCAGGCTTAGCGGTCACATCGACCCACTGTGATGGGGGCGGGGAGGCAGAGTGGCCAGAACAGCGCTCCAGGGGGCCATCATGGCCCAGGGTGTAGCTGGCTGGTGTGCATGGCGGCTGTTTCAGCACGTTGAGTTCTGAGGGTGCAGCTAAAGCCAGACTCCCAGACAAGGTGCAGACGGGTCCCAGTGGGTGAGCGAGACAGTGACCACAGCATTCTGTGGCCTCTCCCACGGCACCTGAAAGCAGCTGCAGAAGGCCATTTTTGGTGACCTTTCCCTGTTCATCCTTCAGAACAGCCCTTCTCAACCAGAAATGCACGTCAAGTCACCATGCACTTTTGTCACAGTGTACCCTGTCAGGCCCCAGCCATATCTGTAACAAGGAAGGACCACAGAACGGATATTTTGATAAAGGCCCCCAGGGTGATTTTTAGCTACACCCCTAGTGTGTCCAAGAGGTGCCTGGAATCCTGTGAGGCCTTCTTATAAAACAAAACATCCTCTTGCTCTTTTTTATGTGATTTGCTCTCCCAGTAAGCATATTTTATGTGTTTTGCCTCCTAGATTTCTATTTTGTCCAAACTAGATGTCAAGACAGACACAGTAGAAAGAAAAATCTCCTCCGTTAAGGACCAGGTAACAGATGAGAAGGAGGAACTAAGCAAGAAGAGAAAGACCCAGCTGGCAGATAACATTTTTGGGTTTACTGTTGTCCAGGAGCAAGAGGACAGTGAAGGGGACCTCTCGAAGGACACTGACCAGACTCTGGCCCAGAAGTTTAAGACCTATGAGTTGACTTGGAAGGATATCCAGAACATCCTCACATACTGGGACCGGAAGCAGGGAGTTCAGGTGCCTCCTGCTGGGGCCGAGGACCTGCCCCACGAGCCCGATGACCAGCGCCAGGCCCCATCGGGTGGACGCCGAGGCCGCAAGGACCGCGAGAGGGAACGTGCAGAGAAGGAGCGAGCTGAAAAGGAGCGCCTGGAGCGGGAGAAGGCTGAGAAGGAGCGTCTGGAGAAACTCCGGGCACTGGAGGAGCAGAGCGATGGAGGAGAGGGGGACAGGGAGGAGGACCACGAAGGGAAGAGGGATCTGGGCGTGCCCTTCATAAACATCCAGACGCCTGACTCGGAAGGCTCCAACTGGAAGCAGGCCCTGGACACCGACAGGCTCCCCAAAGCGGATCAGGTATAGGCTTTTCTCCAGGACAGAGATGTGACAAATCAGGTAGCAGGTACTGTGTCAATCATCACAAAAGTGTTTCTTTCTACATAAACTCCATATCCCCTTAATTCCATTTATCCCTGATGCCCCTTGGATAAGACAGTGGCTAAAAGTACCTCTTCTACTTGGTGAAAATCCACAGAAAGTTCCACAGATCTAAATTATTCCATCTAATCTCATAAAAAGCCACCCACCCGTAGGGTTGATTTTTAATATTGACAGTACCGGTGCTACGGGCTGGCGAGGCAGGTGTACTTTGGGGTGAAGCAAGAGACCCAACTTCTCTAAAACCTTTTTCCCACAAGCTCCTCATGGTGACAGAAATTCTACTATCCAATAGCATTTTTGTTTCTAAAAACAAAAGGTATTACATATCCAAAAGCCACCTCTGGCAGTGGTTTGCAGGGGATGGTTATTATCGCCTTTTGTCCAGGGACAGACTTGTTCTATAAAACACCAGGAAGCAAATGCTTTAGGCTGCAGGTTGGTTATACAGTCTCTGTGGCAACCACCAACATTATTTAAACGAATGGGCATGACTCTGTTCCAATACAACTTTATTTTCAAAAACAGATAACAGGCCAGATTTGACCGGGCGGGATGGGGGTGGGGGAATCAGTTTGCTGACCTCTGATGGAGTTTATCAGAAACTAGATGCAACCTTAAAAAATAGAGAACAAAGAAGGATATATGGCAGATAAGGGTTGATGGGGGGATAAGGGTAATTCAAGAGGGCAGGTTCTCATGTGATGTGCCTCGCAGAGTGGTGCAGGGTGGACCTATGGGGCAGAAGACAATTGGAGGACACACTCCAGCTCCACTCATTTGACAGTTCTGCCGCAGGTCAGCCTGAGAAGGAATTGTCTATTTTTTTTTTTCCAGAAATGTGTTCTTTTTGAAAAAGAACATCTTATCTTGTTTTGTACCCTAGTACTATAGCTAAGATGATCTTTTGTTTTATAGTCTCCACATTCCAAGCCATGGTGTTAGATTGTTGCTAAAAGAACTCCCTGGCTCTATTAATTTAATAATTGGTACAAATTATTCATCCCTTTCCTCACAGACATTCTAAATCCTGGAAGTGAACTCTAGTTACACGTTGGTCAGGAAATGTCTTTCGTTGCCTAACCCAAGGGATTAGAAATACGGGATTAGGTGAAGATACGTAATGTAGTTCCCCGTGAAGCCTCATAGCCTGTTTGGTCCACAGAATGGACACCCGGATGGGCTATAACATGTACTATTGTGACGACAACAATTAATCTAGAAACAGCATCCTTCTTCTGAGGGTTTTACTTGCGGAGAAGGAAATTGCTATTAAGTTTTTAAGCCAC
>NW_017731359.1:418648-439793 GCF_001890085.2 Hipposideros armiger | reverse complement strand
AAAAAAAAAATTTATATAAATGTCTAACCACTATGCTGTACACCTGAAATTAATATAAAATAATATTGAATATCAACTGTAACTGAAGAAAATAAATAATAAAATAAAATATGAAAAAAAAAGATACTAAAGAAACACTGTAAAAACTGTAATATAGAAACACACTCCCTGCCAGCTTCAAGCTTTCTTTAGGGATTTGGCCTCCTCCTCAGGGGATGGGGATACCAAGAAAAGCACTAGACTTCTCTTTCCTTCTTGTCTACTCTAATGTAGTAGGCTGGGCCAAGCTGTGCTCTAGGCAGCTGCCTGCATCCTGACCCCAGACTGCAGACGTGCCATTGGCATTTCCGTCTTCTGTTCGTGTTGTATGTAAGATGAGTATTTAAGACCCTGTGCTCCTTTTTAATGAAGGCCCAGGAGGAGCAGGCCGCCTCATCTAAGGGGAACAAACAGAAACAGAAAGAAAAAACAGATCAGCCCCGCGAGACTCAGAAGGACAAACGTCGTGTGGCCTCCAACAGGAAGGGCCTTACTGATACAACTTCTCAAATCGTTGTCCCCCTGTCAGATCTAGACCAGAACAATTTCTCTGAGCAGCACTTCCAGGAGAAATTCATCAGGTGGGTCTCCGAGCAACCGGGGGAGGGAAATACTGAAGCCCCACACCGAGGGCGCAGCTACCACAGCAGCAGATGGGAGGGCACAGGGCTGCTCTGCCTGTGGGGCCCTGTGAACCGCCATGCCTAACCCCATCAGGACAGGACCCCTCCCAGGCACGAAGGAAGCATTCTCACTTGAAAAGCCTGTGTGCTCATTTGCAGGCTGAATCATTTCCGGTGGATCGTGCCAGCCAACGGTGAGGTGACGTTGCGAGTGCACTTCTCTTCTACTGACCTCGGGAACTTTGACCAGACGTTTAACTTCGAGATCCTTGGAACTCGCCGCCAGTACCAGCTTTACTGCCGCAGTGTCTGCACTTACCCATACATTTGCCAAGACCCAAAGTAGGTGCATTTTATTTTAAAAGAAAGAAGAGGTTGACACACACATTTGAGGTCCCACCACCACCACCACCATGCTCCTTTGAACAAGGTGGCTCTTAATGCTAATGTGGAATGGGGACAGGTTCCCCAGATCCTCTGGTCCTGGGCCTCAATGTCTTGGATACTGACTAAGCCACAGGAATGACGTGATGCTACGAGAGTGAGAAAAAGAACGTTAATAGGTGTGAACCTATCTATAGCAAGTTAGTTTGCTTATTTAACTATTCAGCAAATTTAAACAGATTCTATATTTACTGTAGGACTTTTGGTCCTACAATATGAATATATGTGAGAATCTCTATGGTTGGGCTTTTCTCTGAGCCACTGAACACCACCATGCCCCCTGTGAACCACATGGAGGCACCTGGCTGAGCAAGCTAGCGGGGCAAGCACCCCTCGCACCCCCGCGAATCTTTTGTAGCTCCTCCATCAAGAGGAGCCCTTTTGCAGTTCTGACGGAGGAGCCACATTGTACGAGGAACTCAGAAACTAGTTAATATCCACCGGAACTAGTTTTCCATAGGGATTCTCAGGGGTTTTCCTAGCTGAGCACAAGAGAACGGGAAATCCAACTCGGCTCCATCATCAGCCCCTCGTTAGGAAAGATACCAGTGGGAATTTTTTTTCTCAAGTTCAAACTGTACTATTTTCACTCAGGACCCGGGAGAGGAAGGGAGCAGGAATAAAAGCTCAACAAAGGTCCTCAAATTATGAACCATTCTGCCTCCAGACACCTGGACCCCTGCTGAATAGGGAGTGGTGGGCTTAGGTAAACATCAAGCGGTGCGTTGAACTGCCCTTCAGGCAGCCTCTCCTCTGCTTTTCCTCCCCTGTATTCAGAGTGGTGTTCCCTCAGCGGAAGATGGACATGAAGAGAGATGAAATCGTCTTTAAGAAATATGTTATGAGCATGGAGAGGTTTTACTTCGGGCCACTGCTTTGTGGAAAATCAAGAGATAAGTAAGTGTTCCATTATCTCAAAGCAGGTTTCAGACCCCTGGCCTGGATTCCTGAATGATACAAGCAGGGTTCCTATATTAGACATAGCTTTTACTAATGCTGTCTCAGTCCCTGAACCACAAATCAGGAGAACTGGGTTCTTGTGCCCCAAGTTTATGCTAAGCACCCAGATGAAAGAGGGTGCCATTTTCTCAGATGGGAAAGCCTGGAAGAGAACCAGGTTTTGGTGGGAGAAGGATAGGATCAAGAGTTCGCTTTGGGATATATTAGGTTTGAGATCCTTGGAAGACATAACTAGTAGCCACATAAAGCAGGGAATAAGCTATACAGTTTTGGTTCTCAGAAAAGAGAGACCTATCTTCAAGACAACAAAAGCCATGGGCATGGATGAGATTGCCTAAGAAGACAGGATACAGTAAGGAGAGAGAAGGACCACAGATGGAACCCTGAAGAGCTCCACCACTCACAAGAGTTGAAACCAACAAAGGAAATGAGAAAGAGGGCCAGAGCTATTGGTGGAAATCAGAAAAGGGTGGTGTCACAGAGCCACGAGGAGAGGGTGTGGTCAGCTATGTTGAATCCTTTAGAGAGGACGGAGAGATGAGGACATCATTATCCACGGGGTTCAACAACATGGAGGTCACCAGGGGCCTTAGCAAGAGCCCTTTAAAGGGAGCTCTGAGGATGAAGTCCAAGTGAAACGACAAGGGAGTCAGGGGGAGGTGAGGAAACAGAGACAGGGTGTGAAGATAGCTCTTTGGAAAAGCGTGGCTGTGAAGAGAGCTGGAAGGAGTTGAGAATGGGAGGGAGACATAGAGTCCAAGGAAGGCTGTTCATACACTGTTGTTCTTCCAATATATGGATGCCAAGGGGAAGTAGGGAGGAAGGGATTGGAGTTTCAGGAGAACGTAAGGGCCATCGGCTCCCTAAGGCAACACTATGGGATGTGTAGATTGGCCTTTGCCTGGAAGAGGGACCATCACCTCATGCAAGGAGAGAGGACGGTGAGATAGCTTCAGGTGCAGGGAGGTTTGCAGATTTGGTTGGAACAGCAAGGAGGGTCACATGCAACTGTCAATTTCTCCAGGGCAAATGATGTAAGGACATCCCTAACAGTGACAGAAGTGGAGGGAAGTTAAACATGTTGAGAAAATGGAAAAGGTATGAAACAGTTTTTGTGGAAAGTTGGAGAGGGAGACTATTAGAGAAATAGATTAAGATGATCAGACAGAATTGGAGGCCCAGGTAAGGTTGATGATCATACATTTTTAGTGAAATTATTTTTTCAGTTATTCACAAATTTCTTATTATATAGGCAGGGAGATGAAACCAAAACTAGAACCAAGGTCTCCACATGTCTTCATTCACTCTGGTATGTATTGTGATGAATAGAGAGGGTTTATTTCTCTGCTTACTTGGTGGAACTAGTGAGCCATCTTTGTTCTCCATTCTCTTAATCCCTCCACTTTGTTTCCTGAGATGCTGGACTAGAAAGTGATGGTGAAGAGGGTTTGCTGATGATGGAGAGGGTCTTCAAGGCCCAGAAGAAGGGCTTAGGAGAGGGAAGGAGTCAGGGTCAGATTGATGGACATGAGAAGCCTGGGGTGGGAGTCAGGGAAATGATGGCCATTCAGAGAGGCATGTGTTCGGGACACCACTGGAATTCACCAGGATTGAGGGACAAACTGGTCCAGAAGGAGGACGGTTATGTGACCCAGAAACAAGGGCTGCTGCAACCAGTTGTAATTCATTTATTCTTTTAAACCTTCCTGAGCCTCAGTGTCCTCATTTGCAAAAATGGAAAATAGCAGCACCCACCTCACAGATTTGCAAAGACTACACTGGATAACACACATGAAACTTCTAGCACAGTGACCGATGGTGGTGATTCCTGATTGGAGGTGAAGGCCACCACTCCTTTGGCAGTCACACAGAGGGCGCTCTGTCTCTCTAACTGATTTGGTCTCTGCCATCACAGCCTGTCCAAAAATTTTTGAACTGTTTCTGGGCACCAGTGGGTGCTGTGGTGCCCTTCTTCTCTGACCTGTGCTATGATCTCTGATGATCTGCATCTTTACTGGCAGCTCTTGTGCTTTCCATGGTTCCTTTTCTGTTCAGTACCATTAACTAAGCAGCTTCTAGTGCCCATGCTGCTCAACCCTGTGACTCTCTTCCTAAGGTACCAAGGAACAGAAACAGCCCCGTAACAGTGAGCAATGCAAAATAATCCACGTGGAACAGTAACATTCTGTGCGGGTGTAGAAGGCGTTGAATGAGGTCATCTCTAAGGCAGATGTGAAAGAACAAGTTACTCAAATGATCATTTCTCCTGGAAATATAAGCACTAGGAAGGATGGAGCTGTATATTTCTCAGAATTCTTTGCAATTATTCACATAAAAACTACCATTCGTTGGGCCCTTGTTATCTGCAGCTGTCCCAAGAGCATTGGGTGCACCATTTCATTTAATACAGAAATCCCAAGAGGCATCATCATTTCATCTTAGAGATGAGGAGGAGACCAAGGTTTGGGGGCATCAGGTCACAACTGCAAGTCCTCACAACCACAAAACTTGTGTTCTGAGTGACATGCCGCTGCCTCCATGGAATCACACTGTCCTTTGGAATTGCCTTGCGCCTCACAATCTCCTTTTCCACCTGAGCTCTCAGTCAGTCCCCACATCCACGTCTCTAATGTATCCCTCATTTTTGTTCATTTCCAGATACAAGTCATCCTTGTTCCCGGGCAACATGGAGACACTGACAATCCTGAACACTTCCCCGATGGTCGTGGATGTGTTCTTCTCTTTCCAGAATGATGTCAAAGCAAACACTTACTTCTTGGAGCCCATGAGCATGACTCTAAAACCCAATGAGAAGCAGGTACAGTCCCATGGAAACCAACCCACCAGGGCAAGGCTTTCTTGGGAAACCTGAGGCCCTGGCATCCTCAGTGTCAATGCGCTTTGTTTTAACTCTTCCATTAGATGCTGAACATATGGGCCTACCCTACCGCAGTTGGTGTCTTTGAAGACAGCATTGTCTGCTGCATCAAGGAGAACCCAGAGCCAGTCATCTTCAACTTAAGCTGCCAGGGGATCCGCCCAGAACTGGAGCTGGATCCCAGGCAATTACATTTTGACCGGCTCCTGCTGCACAGGTCAGAGTTCTGGATGACACCAGCACTGGGATGGAATTGAAAGAATATTTAGTTCTAGGGTGACCCACTCACCCTGATTTATCAGGACTTGCCAGGTTTTAGCACTGAAAGCCCTGTGTAATGGGAAACTTCTGGTCTTGTACGAATCAGGATGGTTGGTAACCCTACTGAGTTAACATGGGTTCAATGGCTGGACTTCAGCAAGTTCAAGTTCCCCACCCTCGCCCCCCAAGATCAACTGCCAAAGTGTGTGCATATTTGCATTTTTCTCAGGACTCGCTTTTTCCAGATTCTCAAAGCAGATCCTAAAAGGTTAAGAATCTTTGGTCTAGAAATTAGAATACAAACAGAGCACATTTAGACCAAAACTAGAACTTACATATTCATTCACTGGAATCATATTCTTCTACATAGAGAATGTTTATTTCTGGGGCTGCTGGGAGAGAATATTGTTATGATATGGATCCTGCATTCTTTGATCAATACCATCGGGCCCCATTCCATGATAAATACAGATTAGTGAACCTAAGCAATAACTGAAACAGCAAGTACTTTTTCTGACCTGCCATAAGAAATCAAAATCATTTGAAACCAATAAAATGTCTTTTGGTCTCTGCAGAAAAGAAACCAAGGTACTTCTTCTCCGCAACGTCACTAACCTGCCCGTAGCCTGGCGGATCTCCAGCCTGGAGCACCTGGGCGATGACTTCACCGTGTCCATGGTACAGGGCTCCATCCCCGCCAGGGCTGAGTACAGCCTGCAGGTGCACTTCCAGCCCTCCAAACCCGTCAACATCAAGAAGGCAATTCGGCTAGAGGTGAGGCTTTCACATCATCAGACTCGGTCGTCAACATGTGTACACCTCAGGTTCCCTGACACACATACTACCAGCACATGTATGCATACACACACACTACCAACAGAGACACTGCAAACACACACACTACCAACAGCCACACACTGCCAATATTCACACACTACCAATACATGTACACACACACTACCAACAACAGACACTACCAACACACACACACACGCACACACGCGCGCGTGCACACACACACGGTCAGGTCTCCCTGTTACACGCTCTCATCTGATCCCCATTCAACAACTCTGCACACACTGTAAGCTCCATAAAGACAGTCTTGTTCACAGCCGATTTCCCAGTGGTAAAAACAAAGCACTCAGTCAATGTCCAGTGAACGAATGAATGAATGAATGGTGTTACTGTTCCTAGGTGAGCATTAGATTCCTAATTTCACACCCCACCCAGTCACCACTCAGATTCCTATCTCAGGAAATGTCACCCTCCATCCAGTTGCTCCCACAGGCACCTGGGAATCACCATTGATTCCCCCTTTTCCTGACGGCCTCCCCGCTAATCTAATCCTCCAAAAGTCTTGTCAATTCTGCGTCTGTCCATCCACTTCTCTGTCTGTACTGCCACTAGCACCCTCGTCCAGGCCACCTGCAGCGTCTCTCACCTGGACTTCCGCACAGGCTTCCTAGCTGGTTCCCCTCATCACATTCCCCACAAGTGTCCAGAGAGATGGAGAAAAGGTCAGTCATTGTCCTTCCTGAAGCTCTCCGCTGGCTTCCAGTTGCAGTAAAAAGAAAGCCCAGGGTCGCCTGCTTCTGAAGGCCTGCCTGCCTCTGTCTCCGCGTCTCACTCCACCCCTGCTCTCTCTCATTGGCTCCCATCACATGGCCTCTCAGCGTTTTCCTATTATCCTCAGGCTCTGTGGGAAGATGGCCTCTGCTTTAGGACCTGCTAACTGCTTCCACAGGTGATCATTCCATCAAGGGGATCCCCTGTTTGTGCGCCCACTCACCCTGTCTTCTGTCCTTCAGAGCACTACCCCTTTCTGCTATTATCCCATTTCTTTCTTTACCCTCTCATGTGAACTCCACTGGGCAAATTTCTCCTGACTTTTCCATTTTCTGAATTGGTTTCCCAGGGCTGCTCTAACAAAGGGCACAAAGTGAGTGGCTTCAAGCAACAAACACTTATTCTCTGACAGTTCTGGGGGCCGGAAGTCTGAAATCAAGGTGCCAGCAGGGCCACGCTCCCTCTGAGGGCTCTGGGGAGGATCCTTCCTTGCCCCTCGAGCTTCTGGTGTTCCTTGGCTTGTGGCTGCATCACTCCAGTCTCTGCCTCGATCTCCACAGGGCCTCCTCCTCTGTCTGCGTCCTCTCCTTTTTTGTCTCTTACAAGGAAACTTGTCATTGGATTTAGGGTCCACCCCTGTAATCCAGGACGAGCTCACCTCAAGATCTTTAACTTAATTACATCTGCAAAGACTTTTTCCAGATAAAGTCTCACAGATTCCAAGCATTCAGATAAGGATACTTTTTGGGGGACTCCATTCAACCCATGACCCCATCATATCCCCAGCGTTAGCACAGGTCTGAACCTAGAAGGCACTCAGTAGAATCTGTCAAATGAATGAATGAACAGATATCACTGATTTGTGATGCTTGAATCAACTCTGCAACAATCAAGGGGTCATCCAAACTCCTCCTTGAATACCTCCAGGCCCAGAAAACGTACCAACACTCCACGCAGCCTGATCTTCCTTTGAACAGGACTGACTGTCAACTCTTCCTTAGGTTGAGTTCAGATTTCTCTCTGTAATTTACACAAATTAACCCTGTTTCTACCTTTTGGAGCCAGTCAATGGATCTAATCTCTCTTATTACCTACCCATGACTTCAAATAGGTGAAAACATATATTGATGGATTTATTAAATCCACCAATGGGTATGAGTCTGGAGGTGATAGTCAACATTTTTAACACCAGTCTCCACACAGATACAGATCCCTGCCCAGTGAGTGCAGGCCACATAGCTGGTAGAGGGTCCCAACTCCGAGGGTGGGCAGCAAAAGAAAGAAGGCAAAACTGAAGCCGGTCCATTTTGTTCTGTGAGACATTGCGAAAATGCTTGATGAAAGAAAAGATGGAAACTCTGAGTTAAAATTTGAGTTTGGTGGCAGGTACAGATTTTCCTCTTGGCACCCAAAGCACAAGTAATGGGGAGTGGTGACTTAGTTTTTCAACTTGAGGCTTCAGCAGAGAGGCAGGTGGTCTCCAGGCAGAGCAGGAGAGCCATACCCACCGCCCAGCAGCTCTTCACCTTGACAAACAGACCCTTTATCACCCCCTCATTAGCCTCAAGAGTCACCAGTTGGGTCCAGCTGACCTCTGACGCCAGTTCAAAGGTTCCTCAGGACAGTAAGGAATCACCAGGGGCAACAGTGGAGAGGACTCTGAGCAACTGGAGGCTGAGGAGCTTGTTGTTGTTTTTGGTTTTTTTCACATTTCCAACTTTAAGAGCAATGTTCACATAAATAAAACATTAGAAGCATTAAACACTTATTTTATATGAAAAATCTAGCACTTTTTCCACAGGTTGAGCCAGATACAAAGAATCGACCACTTTAGATATATGAAATGAGTAGAGCAAGGATGATTAAGAATATACAATTTTTCCATTTCCACTGTCCGAAAAATACTCTTCAGGTTTATTTTATTTAAAAAGATCTGAAGAACACTTTTCTGCAAGGTATATTCACAGCTCAAACTTCAGTAATGTAGCAACAATCATGCAAATAATTTAAACCCAGTAATCGGACAAGATAGAAAATGCAGTCTTTTTTCCCCATTCTTATATTGACTGTCAACACCAGCATTCCCTAAAGCAGCGGTTCTCCACCTGTGGGTCGCGACCTCTTTGGGGGTCGAACGACCATTTCACAGGGGTCGCCTAAGACCATTGGAAAACAAAATGATATTTACATTACGATTCATAACAGTAGCAAAATGACAGTTATAGAGTAGCAACGAAAATAATTTTATGGTTGGGGGTCACCACAACATGAGAAACTGTATTAAGGGGTCGTGGCATTAGGAAGGTTGAGAACTGCTGCCCTAAAGGGTGTTATGAAAACACTAATCCTACCAAAGGCTCAGTGAAGACAAAGCTAAATTTATTTCAGAAATATCCCATACGCTATCCCCTTGTTCATGATTCCCATTGCATGTTACGTAGTTCAGGCTCCGAGCGCCTCACGGGTCCTTCTTTTACTGAAGAACTTCTCTTACCCTGACAGGTTTTAGACGTAGACAATCTTGTTGGAATTGTTCAAGTTGAGAACATCATGGTCTTTGCAGAGTCCTACGACATCGCCTTGGACATCACCTTCCCCAAAGGTCTGTTGACCCCTTCAAGGAGAGTGTTTTTTTTGGTTGTTGTTGTTGTTGTTGTTGTTTTTTAGCTGAGCCATCCTGCCACCTGTTGGCAGCTCAGCGGCTGCTCAGCTTGGGCCGGGACTCGAACCGCTGTTGCTCAGAGCTCAAACTCTTGAGCGAGCTCTTAACCAACTGAGCCACACAGCCGGCCCAAGGAGAGTGTTTTTAAAAGTCACATCTTTTTATTTAGTGCAGCCTATTCCATGTGAAAAGGAAGACTAGTGGTTGTCGAGGAGGGAGTAGAATTTCAGTGAATAGTAATGCAAACCCTAGAGTGATATTAGCAACATTACCATGAATCTCAGTTTCTCCAACTGGAGGTAACAAGACGGGGGGTAGTGAGTCATAAATATAAAATTTGCAGAGCTCTTTTCTGAACAGTAGCCTGAGAGTGAATACCTATCGTCCTGTTTTCTGTCACTGCTATAACAAATTACCAGTAGCTTTGTGGCTTAAAACAAGACAAATTTACTATCTGACAGTTTCGTAAGTCAGAAAATCCAAAAGGAATCTCACTGGGCTAAAATCAAAGTGTTGGCAGGGCTGCATTCCTTTCTGGAAGCTCTGGGCAAGAATCCATTTCCTTGCCTTTTTTAGCTTCTAGAAGCCACCCACATTCATTGGTTCATGGTCCCCTTCCTCCATCTTCAAAGCCAGCAAAGTTGGGTCAAGCCTTTCTCACAGGGCCATCTCAATGCTTCTCCAATTTTTGTCTTCCTCTTCGACTTTTGAGGATCCTTGTGATTACATTGGGCCCATCAGAGAACCCAGGATAATCTCCTTATATTAAAGTCAGATGATAAGCAACCTAAATTCCATCTTATACTTTAATTTCTCTTTGCCATGTAAAGTAGAATAGTCACAGGTTCCAAGAATTAAGACATGCACATCTTTGGGGCTGAGGAGTGGGTGGCATCGTTCTTCCCACCACACTGCTCTAACACCCAGGTTAGATCCCTCCCTTTGGCGTGCACTTTTCCACTATCCCACCTATCTCTGATAGGTCTCCTTCTCAACAAGAGTTGTAGAATGTTAGAGCTAATATTTGCCTAACTAGCATTAGTCTTATATATCAAGATATTTATTACAGCATAAGGTATAGCAATGGAAAATTGGAAATAACCTACGTAAATGTCTATCAATAATGGAATATTATTATTGTAGGAATAATATTATAAATTATAGAACAGCATATCATGATATATTATGCAACCATTAAGATCACATTGATGAATTCAAATATTAAAAAAAAGATCACATTGATAAGGAGTTTTTAACTATCTATGCAAATGCTTATGATATAATGCTAAGTAAAACAATATAAATTTATATATAATATCCAAACTCTGTATAGTAGACACTTGATACAAAAACTTTTTTAATACTGGAAGTTTTAGCTAATGGGACACATATAAGGAAGGACGTGGTCCTAGGATGGAAGCCAGAGGGAGCCACCCTGTTGAACTGGGTACAAGAGCTCTGTCTGTTGTTTAATTAAAGACAATTAAATTATGTCTTTAATTAAGACTCAGTTACAGGAGGTTTTTTTTAACCACAGTGCTTTCAGAAAACAAACCCACTGAAATTGTCATCGTGGATTTTCCATGTGAACTTCAATAGGAAGTTCCCCTGCTTCTCGCTCCCATGCCCACTCACCTCTCCCCACCCCGGCCCCTGGCCTCTGCAGGAGCTGAAGGAGGCCTCGATTTTGGGATTGTGAGGGTCATGGAGGAGGTGAAGCAGCCCCTGCAACTGAAGAACCGTGGGAAATATGAGATCATGTTCAGGTAACCTGCAAAGCATCGGGCATGTGGTTGTCTACATACACTCATGGGGTCAAGAGTGTGTCTGGGAGATTTAAAACTACAATTAATTGAGGAAATCATAAGAACCATCTTTGCTTTTAGCCTCTCTTGGCTTCAATGAATGGAATTCCAAATGCTAAGAGAGCAGATATTTTCACACTGCTCTCAATTCTGTGACTTTATAGGGACCCTTAAGGGCCCTCTGGATACACCTGGAGCCACAGAGGTCTGGGGGTGGGGAAGGAGACTAAGAGAGGTTGTGTGGAGGAGATACTGGGGTGAAGGGAAATTCTGGGGTGGAGGGACAGATGGGAGAGACATGGCCCCAAGCTGTCCTGCCCTCCTTTCAGCTCTTCTCTGTTTCATAAGTTGGTGTTCCACATAAGATTTCATGTGAAGAAGGGATGTTCCAATTGTCTTTTTAATTTTAAGAACCACTGTATTATACATTTCAAATGGCAGTCCGCTGGAATAGAGGTCCAGCTTGATCTCTTAATCTCTTGAGATTAAAAATGAAACACTAAATAAGAGAGAGTCCTCGGAGACAACAGGGTGGCACGGGGTGGGGGGCGGGAGGAGGTCACTTGGGCAGGGTCACACAACCCCCGAGGCAGTGCCAGCACTCATGGCCAATTGATTTCTAGGGAAGATCATCCTTCCTCCAGAAAAATTCACAGGTGATAAAGGAACTCCCCACTTGCAGACTTGGAAGAAATTTGATATATTCACTTCAGCTCAGAGAATGCTGAAAATAGAGAGGTCCCACCTCAATACTACTATTAGTTAGACCTGTGTATTGAAATAATTAACTATAAATAAAAGCTTAACAAATCTAGAAGAAAGCCACTGGCACTTTGGAATTAGTGCTGAATGGAAACTTGCCCGTTTCTGAGTTTTGTTTCAGATTATGACAGGGCATTCGCTCTGCTCTTTTAGGTTGCATGGAACAGAGTCACCCTGGTGATGAGGGGTTTGTGAAGGGAGGTGAGGAAATGCAGACACCTAGCATGCAGCAATGGAGAGGCTAGGTCTCCCGGGACATGGGGATGACATTTGGGTCCCCAAGGCAACCCCCACCTCCACTTAAGTTCCTTGCCCCTTCTGCAGTCCCCCTGCCATTCTCATGAGTCAGCTTCTCCCTGTGGCTTCTCACCTCACCCCTACTGGGCCACAACCTCCCTTTCTGAGCACCTCTGTTGCATGGCTTCTGCCCCCCACTTTCTCTTGTTTCTTAGATCTCCTGTCTTCTGCATCACTCCCTGTTCCTTCTGTGTGTACTGCATTCCATCTCAGAGCGAGGAGGGAGGGAAGGAGGGAGGCAGAGAGAGATGAATTCATTCAGTTGACCCTTATCCAGCATCAAGTGTCCTGTTGGACAGATATCTCCTGCAAGGGCACCTCTTGACCATGGGGTAGAGATGTCTGTCTTTGTCTCAAGCATCAATCCTTGGCCTGTCAATCCTGGCTGAAGAGGGGCAGTCACAGAGTACAGTACACAGTGGACACAGCTGAGCATAGTAGGTAAACAGGGTTGGAGACATGGCAGGCGCTTTACAGTCTAGAGTCTCCTCTCTAGTGTCGTGGGTTTCCTGAATAATGACTTACAGTGACTTTTATTCTCATCTTCCAGCTTTTCTGTGGACTCCTTAGGGATTTCGGTGACCAATTTAAATTCTATGATCTCAGTCCAACCCAAGAAGGGCTCACTGACCACCACAGAAAAGCCCACCAATGTCCAGGTTTTCTTCCGTGCAAAAAAGGAAGTGAAGGTCGAGCACCAGCCAATCCTGCGCTGTCAGGTAAGAGTGCAAAGGGAGCACTCACTCAGTGGCAGGATTGTAGGACTCACGTCAAGAAGAGTACATGGTCTAACCCACACTTCAAAGGGAAAAAGGGAGTGCTGGCCTGGCTGGCAATCAGAGAGGATATGAGGTCGGACCATTATGTTCGTGAACTCATCCTAAAAAAAGTGCTACATACCTCACTGCTGAATATAACTATGGTCACCTTCGAAGTACTCCCCTTGGGAAGCTATGCACCAATGCCAGCGCCTAGTCCATCCTTCAAAGCAATTTTGGAACTCTTTTTCTGGAGTGGCCATCACAGCTGTTGTCGTATTACCCTTGGTGTCCTGAATGTCATCAAAATGTCTTCCTTTCAGTATTTCCTTTATCCTCGGGTAAAGAAAGAAGTCATTGGGTACCAGATCAGGTGAGTAGGGAGGGTGTTCCAATACAGTTATTTGTTTACTGGCTAAAAACTCCCTCACAGACAGTGCAGTGTGAGCTGGTGCATTGTTGTGATGCAAGAGCCATGAATTGGGGAAAAGTTCAGGTCGTCTAACTTTTTCACGCAGCCTTTTCAGCACTTCCAAATAGTAAACTTGGTTAACTGTTTGTCCAGTTGGTACAAATTCATAATGAATAATCCCTCTGATATCAAAAAAAGGTTAGCAACATCGTTGCAACAAGTTCACGAACTTAATTGTCAGACCTCATACACCAGGGTTTGGTCCCCAACTAGCAGGCACAGGTAGGTCAGGTGGGAGGTATGCAAACTCATCAAAAATTGAGAGTGCTAGAGAGGAAATGTGGACCCTGGTCTTTGGGGAGCACCTGAGACAGGGAAGCTGAGTTCAGTCATCAAGTGCATAAGAACAGTGAGGAAGTGAAACAGGAGACAAAGTTGTTCTGTGTTGATCCATGACTGGTACACAGTCCTAAGTCTGATGTTAGTACTTGCTAATATTGTTGATGCAATAATATAAGGAGAATGAAATAAAGAATTTGGCTTCATGTCAGTGATGAAAATAGGGAATGAAGAAGACAGTCATGGGAATTCTGGAGCTATGCTGATGGCTGACATTCTCCCAATTCTTCTTCCCTTTCTAGATCATTGAACCCAATGTTGCAGAAGGAGGTGAAATCATTGCCAGCATCCCAATTAAATTTTCTGTGAATGCAGTGTGCTCCAAATACCACATTAGCCCATCCTCCGTCATCAATTTTGGGGCTTTGATCTGTGGCACTCGTAAGAGTACCACCTTCACCATAGAAAATCAAGGTGTTATTGACTTCAAGTATGCCCTTTATAGGCTGACGGGAGAGAGCCCCATTTATCAAAAGAAAATGTAAGACAAATATTTACTTAACTCATGTCATTCCCTGGTTAATTAGTACTTTATATTTTACAAAGATTTTTCATTTGTTTTATCTAAATTCACCCAATTCCCTTTTGTGGGAGAGGTTAGTAAAGTTGAGAAATGGCTCATCCAAAATGATGCAAGAAATCACCAGTATATCTCAGTTCTGAACCCACATCTCTGACTACAGATTTCATATACTTTCTAACTGCTATCGAATATATGATAAATTTTAATTGAACGGATATAAAGCCTTCTGTTCGGGATTGTGTCTGTTGTCCTGGTGCTTCTAGTGTGCTGCAAGACTTACTAGTGAGTCACTGCCCTATCTATTGTTCTGTAGGATGTCAAGGGACTATTATAACAGCACGCTAAATCCAAAGAAATCAAAGCTGTGCTTCATGATAGGATGGCAAAGGGTACCCTGGAAATGTGGACTAGAGAAGGCATGGTGATGCCTTCAGTCTATTGGGATTTTTACCTTCTCCCCATGAAGATACTTTATCACAACAGCTAACTTAATAGTTGTTGCAACAGCAAAACATGTGTTCTTCAAAAGGTGGCTCTCAATCAATTCACCAAAACAGTTTACCTTTTTGAATGCTTTTGGCCTTTATTTGATTGTCATATTCTTTTTTAGTAAATTTTGGATGGTTTTACCAATTCCCAAGGCATTTTGTCTTAACTTCTAATTGCCTTGCTAATTAATTAATTATTAATTAATTTAAAATGGACTTTCTAATTGTTTTAAATCATGTATACAGCTTTACATTATAATTGTTTCATATCTTTGTGGATATCCTCTTCAATTTTTACAAAGTTCAACTGTATCAAGAAACTTTGGGTTCAACTGTCTAAAGTCTCTTTCTCCCAAATTTAATTTCAATCTAATTTTTGTATCATTTATTTTATAATAATTTAATAATGTTTACTTACAGATATTAATATATAATTATGTTTTACTTTAAATTGTTTTTAATTTAGTTTTTATTTTTACATGCACAAATTCATGCAAAACACCCACAAGGGGATAGAACTTCAGTCGTTCTGGCCAATAAACAAGTGAATGCTCAAATATATAAAACTCTCAAAAGTTTAAGATTTTACCTCAAATACATTTGAGTATTTTAGGGAAATAGTTTCCAGGCAAATGAATTATTGGATAAACTAGTTTCAAGTGAAGTGAACACTTTCCAAAACCTGTGTTTGTGTTATTGTTTAAACTAAGTCTTAATAACACCATGACTATAAATGTGAAGAAAACAGACAGAATTTAATCTACTTGCCGTTTCATTTTTTTAAGTGAGATCAGGTAAAAGATTTGATGTCTGCAAATAACTTCCACATACTGCTTTCCAGTGAACGCAAGTAAACATTTTAAAATTATTATTTTCTTGCAGTAATTTTTAATGTCCTTATGAATCATATTTAATAAATACAATTACTGCATAGTTTTGTCACAATTGTTAAAGAAGTTTGACTAATGATGAATGCTGACTATGCTACTCCAATGCCCTCTTGGGCAGAGAAGGGCCCTTTCCTGCATTCCTAGGAGAAGGGACTTTGCAAGCAGGCAGATAGGTGGTGCTTAATGTCACTACCCCAACCTAAGTGTGTACTGTCGCTTGTTTAATCAGGATCAGCCATATTCGGCAGACCAGATCCCGGGAAAGCGACGCCTTCTACAAGACTGGCCCTTCCAAAGCAACCAAGTTCTCTGAGTCTGTTCAGAAAGATGTAAACATCACTAACCAGGTGAGTGCTCTTTTCCTTGTTCACAAAAACCCTGGAAGGCCACTTTTCAACTAGTTCTTGCAGCAAATGCCTCCCTAGGAAAGCAAGAATTGAATCTACTATAGCGGGAATATTAAATAGCTACACTGAAATATCACTTTTCATTTTAAGACAAGGTGTTACGACTTTTAATTTGGATCTCCTCTTGACAGCATCTCATGACTGGTGGAAGGGCTCCGACTCTGTCACCCACTCCACCTCCACCTCTCCCACCCCTCCCACCATTTCCTGCAGATGCGCTTCACCCATGGCATGTTCACCGTGTACCCTGGGTTTGGCTCCATTCCTTCCGGAGGAACGCAGGTCATCACCGTTGACTGCGTGGCTGACCCTGTGGGAAGGTGTGAGGAGTTTATAGCTATCGATATCTCTGACCGAGACCCAAGAGACCAGCCTGCTGGCATTCCGTACAGCTTGTTGGCTGAAGCCTGTCTACCAGGTACTGAGCGCTTAGATTGGAAATCACCCCTGAAAACCCCTTCCTCTGAAACAACCTCCCACCACGCAAATGTCTAGCAAACATAGCTGGGCTGCCATCTTGGGGACCTTAGAACTTCCTCTAGTGTCTTCAGCCATATTTTTCCTTAAGGAATTACAAAGCATGCACACCTAGAGAGGATGTATAGCTTTAAACTCCCAGTCTTCCTGAGCTTGGTCCAGGATCCTCAAATGAATAGCATTCTCTGGGAACCATGGTATGATGGGCTATGGCACAAGACTCAGGAACACTGAATCCTGCTCATGGCCAGGGCTCTCCTTGTGAGCAACATATACACAGGGGACAGTGGTCAATGACCAGCATGCTATAACCTTAACTCAGCATGATCTCAGATGAAGCACAAGGAGAACTTTTGCTTTGGCTACAGACACTGTGCAGCCTCACACCAAAGTGAGCCTATGCCTCCTTCTTCCCTAAGTGCACCCCAGATCCTGGATCTTGCCCCCTCCTTACCATTGGGAGGAAGGGTGGTTGGGGTCTGGCAACCAACAAGAGCAGTACAAAAGAAGATAGAATTTGTCCCATCACTCGCACCATACCTCTTCTCTGTGACTGTCCTTTGTCGGAATCCAAACCTCCAAATGAGGAATTCCAGAAGGCAGGAATTGGGCTACCAGGCTTCATCTCACAGACTTCCCTCCACCCCCCAGCCTTCGTGACGGACAACAATGCCTTGATATTTGAGGAGCACCAGATCTGTAGCAGTGCCAACATGCACAACATCCTGCAGACCATAGAGAGCGGGGGGCTGTTTGTGGAGGACGAGAACAAGTTCATCTTCAGCAACGTCCTGGTGGGCCATCAGGCCAAGGCTCGGTTTAAGATCAGCAATGTGGGAAAGATCGCGTGTGATGTGAACCTTGTAGTTAAGCCTGTCTCCAGCAAGGTAAGCAGCCCCACTCGGCCCCAGAAACCCAGGGAAAGAGCTCTTGGAAACCCCTGCTCTGGGGCCTCTATACCTGAGTGGGGAGTATCTGGCCCTCAGGCCCTACTGGAAGATATGGGAGGGAACGGGGCAGTTTCTCTTAGGCCAAGAGCCATATATTTGTCTCAATGGGTGTCTCTTCTGGGTACCTCTGTGATAAGCTGGTATGCAGGAATGCGCACCTCACACATCCCTCAAACACTCATCGTGTGCCTATGATAGACCCAGCATTGTGGGGAGAGCCAAAATGAGTGCCAGCTCAGGCAGGCTGCCTCAAATTGCATATTCGTCTGGTAAAGGAGATTTGGGGGATGTCAGATTATAAGGATAAGGTGAAATGGTGGGCATTTATTGAGCCCCAGCTGTATGCTAGACACTGTGCTAAATAATTTACATTAATTACTTCATTTCATCCGCACAAGCTTATATTGTCAGACTTTGTATTATTATCCCCATTTTACAGTTAGAGAAATTGAGGCTCAGAAAGGCTAAATTCTTTCCCTAGGTTCCAGAGCCTAGGGACATAGGGGTAGGTTTAAAGCCAAGCTTCAGTCACATACAAGGTAAATAATAAGTACCCAGCTCAGGGTCTGCCAGACTCAGAACTGCCTTCCCCTCTGACTCAGACCATACTGAGATCCTTTTTCCTCACAGTGGAAGAGAAAATTCAGGCTGCCAAGAGAGAGGGCTTCGTTAATAGGTTCCACCCACCTTTAATTTCCAATCAGATGTGCTGCAAATGCCACCTAGTATCATCTCAGCTGCTTCAGTTCTCTGCCCAAAAGTGGAATCTTGGCCCAGGCGGTCCTTGGCCCCGGAGCTGGCATTGTTCACATCACTGATGGCGGTGGGGAGACCGCTAGGAGGGTTGGCCTAGCCTAGAGCTGAGAATAGAGTATGCATTCCCAGGGGACTGTCACCCACCACAGAATGGCAGGGTTTGAGAAACTAATTTCTTTTATGACTTCCCTCAGGCTCTGGTGACATCCAGTCATTACTGTCTAACTTTATTTGGTACATGAAGGGGTAGCTTTATTCCTATTCTGTACTAAAAACATAAAAAAGCAAGCAAGCCTGATTTCTAATCAAAGATAGGTTTTTAACAGGGGGCTTGCATACATTATATGTTTCCCTCCTCCTTCATTCCCTCCCTAATCGGCAGACTATCCATTGGAAAGAACAAAGAAAGGTTAGTGCCCTCAGCATAAGAACAAGAAGAAACAGTCAGTCTTGAATCCCACCTGCCTCCCATGAGAAAGAAAAACCCTTTTGAGGTCATGCCAGGGATCCTACAGCCTTCCCAAAGCACGGTCACAAGATGGGAACAGATCAAGTGCTATGGGAGGGAGTTTGTTCTAGCTAAAGCTCTTAGAGTTGCAAAGAGCAGAAACCCACTCAAGATAACCCAGACAAAGCCAGGCTTGTTCCAGTGAATCTGAGACCTCAGACAAGATCAGGATACACCATGCGACCAGAGCTCTGGGGGACTGGAACTGTCATCTGAAATCCAACCTTCCGAAGACCAGTAGAGGCTCTGTCCATCTTCCAAGGACCATGGGTCTTTCACTTATGCTGTCTCCATTGTTCCATCCTCTAGTCTGGCTTCCAGTTCAGCTTCAGATCAGTAACCTCCACTGACCTCTGGGCATCTTAAGTTAGTTCAGAGACAGAGATTGATACCTGACTATCTAAGATCTGGATTAGTTCTGCTATTTGAGTCAAAGATCACAAGTTTAGCCAGTTAGAGCTGAGAACCCCAGAGTACTTAGGCTGCTCCTTCCCAGGGGCATGACTATGCAGGCAATGGGACAGGTCTACTGCAGAACTTAGAGGAGGGAGCGTTCCCAGCAGGGGCAAAAGAGATAAGCAGCAAGCCCTGTGTAAACGCAAAGTAGCTAACACGCACACCGATCCCTGCCCCGCCCCCAGATTATTGCCCGCATCGTCGACATCTTTGAAGTGGAACCCAACAAGATGTGTGTTGCCAGTCGTTCGCATGCCTTTGCCACGGTGTCCTTCACCCCACAGGCCATGCAGACCTACCAGTGTATCTTCGAGGCTACCTTGGATGGCTTGCCCAGGTACCAGCTCCCCAGCAACCTCTCCTACAGCGGGGCTGCAGGCCACACTCTCTGGAGTGTCATCCCTGCCATGCCAAGCTGACAGGCCTCACTCTCCCTATTTCCTGCAGCAACCTCACCAAGAACCGAAGCCTCATGTTTGATATCGTGGGAGAGGGGAACCTCCCTCGAGTGACTATTGTGCGGCCAATTCTCCATAACCAATACGGAAACCCCTTGCTCCTCTTTAAGAGGCTTCTTCTTGGTCGTTCAGAGAAACTACCTCTCATCCTCAAGAACAATGGCACGATCTCCACTCAGGTACTGCTGGAGGGTGAAGCATGGGGTGGAAAGGGAGAAGAATCATTCAAAAGTAAGACTTCTGACACTGGGGTCTTGGCCATCCCTAATTTATGAGGACTTCTTTGATGTTCCTCATATGTTAACCTGTATAAGACGTGGGACATGCAGAGGGAAATCAGGCATGGTCCCTGCCTTCCAGGGGTGTAAGAAAGCAAATTACATAGTACACTAATAATTACTGTGTGAGGAGGCAGTGTACAGTGACATACACTAACCTTAGTGGGTAGGATTATGGGTATTCTTAGTGTCTTCTTTATTTCTTTACTTTTTCCTGTAATTAACATTGCATTTGTAATAAGGGGGGAAAAACATCAATGGGGTGAGAGATGTAATATCCGCAGGGACTGCTGGTTCAACAACTAAATTATGTTTTTATTTTACAAAAAAAAAATTGCTAAATTGTATAAGGGTTATGCAAAGGACTGTAGACTTTCGAAAATGTTCTACTCCCACTAAGGGATCAAGAAAAATGTTGCTGTATAATGATATTTGAGCTGGGCATTGAAGATAGCTAGGTTTCACTTGGTGGATGTGGCAGTGAGTACCTCTCAGGCCGAGAAAGAAAACTGCAAAGACAAAGGCACAGAAGCAAAAAGATGTAAGGTACAAACAGGAACCAGTAAGCAACCAGCTTTGTAAGAGCATAGCGTACAGGCAGAAGAGCAGTGGGAGGTAAAAATAGAAGGTAGAGTAAGGGGACAGCTTGTGGACGGCTTTGGATTCGACATGTATTTGAAACCCTGCAAGAAAGTATTACTATTCTTGTTGTTGTTATTATTTATACAGTTAAGGCTCATCTAGATCTGCCCGCATACTTACCTTTTTATTGCCTTCTGTTCCTGCATCTCCAACTTTCCATCTGAGATCCTTTTCCTCCCTACTGAAGAATACTTTTTAGTAGTCTGTTGGTGGTGAATTTTCTGTTTCTATTTGGAAAAATCTTCATTTCTCCTTCATTTTTAATGTAATTTTTACTGGCCACAGAACTCTGAGTTGGCAATTGTTTTATTTCAGCAAATGAGAGATAGAATTCGAATGTGTACTGGCTTCCATTGTTATTGCTGAGACACCAGCTTTAAGTCTAAAATGTCTTTTAAGGTCATCTTTTCCCTCAGGCTGTGTTTAACATTTTTACTCTGTATTTG
>NW_017731359.1:412830-414598 GCF_001890085.2 Hipposideros armiger | reverse complement strand
TTTAGGAAGAATTTCTACTTTTAGAGTACTTTAGGCTCTCCACCAGAAACATTTAGGACTCCCACCCATTTATTTAGATCTTCTTTTATGTCAATATTTTTTTATATAATTCCTCCATATCATTTCTTATTAAAATTATTTCTAAATATGTAAATTTTTTATCTCAGAAACTTCCTATATGATGTCACTATTTCTTCCTTCTTTGTGCCTCATTTTTTATATTATTCTGTCTTGTTCATGAAAAAGTTTGCTGATATCTCATACCAAAAATCAAATATATGGCTTTAGTTTTTTTTTATTATTAAATCAGCTATATGGCTTCCAGTGGGCTAGAAAACATCACTTTTCTCCAAGTAGGTCAGACGCCCACCTTGGTTTTCCTATTATCTTGGTAGGATACCCAACATGACACTATTGGGCAATTTAGGCCCTAGTACCTAGGAGATACTGATTTTTAGGAGCTCACATGCGTGCAAGTTCTCATAGAATGACAAATATTCATTTCCATTTTATGAATCTAGAGTATAGTTTATAACTGCCTTTGTCAATAGCAGAGACCCTGACAACCCCATTTTGACACAGCTTAGCTGGGTGATGTGGAAAGTCACCTATGCTCTCTGGGCCTGCAGTTTCTCACTTGGATAACAAGAGCTGAACTAGACTTTCTTTTTTCCTATCTGGGTCTAATATTTATTATATCTCCCTTTTAATAAGAAACAAGCAATCGGGCACTGGGCACAATGGCTTTTTTGGGGTACTTCCCAAACAGTACNCTTATGTGCCTGGTTATCTTTGATTATGTATTGGGTATCATATTTGAAAAGTTTTTAGAAATAGACTAAGGATAATGTTATTTTTCTACAGAGACAATTTGGATTCACTTCTGCCTGGCACTAGAAATTCAGGACCCCCTTAAACTGGTTTTAAGGTTTGAGATTTTCTGGATTGCACAGTTGACTCAGAACAGGATTGCTATCCTTGGGAGAGCTGGTTTATATCCAGCCTACTTTTGTCTTATTGTGCAGACCTTTGAGGTCCCAGTCTAAAGCAAAGAAAGCACTCTCATCCTTCACAGGACTTTTGCTCTCTTAGCATCACAAGACCATCAGAAGCACAGCTTAGCCTTTCACCTACCTCTTTCAGACTGTCAAATGCCCTCAGTCAAAAACAGCCCAGAAAGTTAGGCTGCCGTCTCTGGATTTCCATGTTCTTCTGGATCTTTGTCTGTTTACTTTTCATCATCTTCTTAGCTCTGTGATACTTTTAAAATTTTTTTGGTCATTTTTGTTGTTTTTGTTATTGTTGTCCTATATTTTTTTGTTGTATTGAGTCCAAATTACCTAGTATACAATTACCCTGTATTGTTTCCATTATTGTGGCTTTCTAAATGTTTTAGCATCTAGTTCAGTGAGTTCTTGCCCACCCACTCCCATTTTTCTAATTTTTCTTAAGAATTTTTGCATATACAGTCTCTCAGATTAACTTTAGACATCATTTTATAATGTTCCTCAAAAAATCCCATTGGGAATCCTATGAATTATTTAGGAAGAATTTCTACTTTTAGAGTACTTTAGGCTCTCCACCAGAAACATTTAGGACTCCCACCCATTTATTTAGATCTTCTTTTATGTCAATATTTTTTTATATAATTCCTCCATATCATTTCTTATTAAAATTATTTCTAAATATGTAAATTTTTTATCTCAGAAACTTCCTATATGATGTCACTATTTCTTCCTTCTTTGTGCCTCATTTTTTATATTATTCT
>NW_017731359.1:411125-412060 GCF_001890085.2 Hipposideros armiger | reverse complement strand
TTTATCTGGCAACCCTAACCTTAGTAGTATTGTTTTAGTAAACAAATGGAGTTGGAGACCTATGTTTTCTCTTGGAGGTGAGGACCAAGGTAGATGAACGGATGGATGGATGGATGGATGGATGGAAGGATGGATGAGTAGGTTTCCCAAGGAGGGAAAGCTTACTTCCTGGACTGCAGGGTTTTTTCCAATACAACCATCCAAGAAGGGAGGAGTTCATGCGAGTGAGGTACATGTCTTTCAGGTGCTGCCTCCTTAGGGAAGCGAGCCCTAGGAGGAGACCAGGGGGGACTCACTGGCCTTCCGCTTCTGTCCTTTAGCTGCTCTGGTGGACCACATCCAGTTTGGGGACTGCCACATTGGAAACAGCTATAACGTGAGCTTCACAGTCACAAACCACAGCCAAGTGAATGTGCTACGGTTTCAGTGGCCCCTTTTAGCTACAGTTACCTTTTCCCCACAGGTAAGTGAAAGCCATTTACTGTTTTCTGGACTCCCTTAGGCCTAGGCCAACCGCAATTTGATTGTCAGCCCATTTCCATGGATACAAGGGAAGGCATGGAATGGATGAATCTCAAGCTAGAACCGTCGTCCCTTACTCAGACCTGGTGGCCGAGGACACTATTCATATCCCCTCTGGTCTAAGAGCAGAGAACGGAGTCTGCCAAGACTGTTGCTAGGCTGATGCTGCGGAATTCCATGGAAGCCAGTATGGATGAAAACAGGTCCCAGTCTTCCTACCCCACAGTGCAGACCTATGTCCCCTGGGTGTGTGTTCTTTAAACATTAGTCCTGCAAGTGGTTTGCTGAAAGCTAAAATGGGGGTGGTGGGCTCTATAGACAACAGAGATTTAGAAAATGGTGCAAGATGTGTCTTTCTCTTAAAGATCCTCAGTGTCCCTCAGCATAATAAAACCTAGTTAACTGTGTTTTGC
>NW_017731359.1:394425-408315 GCF_001890085.2 Hipposideros armiger | reverse complement strand
CAGTCTAACACTGTATCATATGTCACGTAACCTCAAGAAAACTCCATTGTACATTTATGAGAAAATGAGAATGAAAAAGTCAAATAACATCTTAGTATTATGATGAAAGTAGTTTGACCTCGTGGACTCCTGTAAAAGTCTTGGGGATCCTAGGAGTCACCAGATTACACTCTGAGAACTGCTAATGTACTGTGTGTATCTGTCCATAATTTGTATAGATCATATTGATTAAAACACATGGGTGGTTAAAAGTGTGGTGCCCGGAACCATAGACTGGGTCACAATATTAGTGGTACGACTTTGAGCAAGTTACGAGTTTCCTTGTCTGTAAAACAGGGGTAATAGCTGTACATCTCATTACAGCGGGGATTGGTCGAATGGTGTACAGGTTTAGAATAGTGCCTGCAGCAAGTAATAGTGTGACACAAATTAGCTACACTAGTTTTTATGATTATATTTCTATATAAGAAGCTTGTGTACATATTTAAGATGATCTTCATATACAGACCTGAATGATGCACTTTTTGCTGAGTTTTTTGGCTCTACCCCTTCTCTAGAATGTCATCATGAGGTAGCAAGAGTCCCCAAGATTGAATTCCCAGAAATACTAATCCCAGGCTCTTCCCCAGATGGGCCACCTTCACCCTGGGTGTGCCAAGGACATAATGGTGACCATGAAGTCAGACGTGCCCATCAACCTGAAGAAGATGGGGATCAAGTGCAAGCTCTCCAAGATCATGTTTCCACTCCCTGCAGACCAGGTCTCTGACTGGGATGACCGCATGCACACGGTCAAGTGGGTAGACGTGCCCAGAACCATGCCTGGGACTTTGACTACAAAACAAAAAGTGAGTAGGGACTTCAAGCACAAATCTGACCTGGCCAGCCATTCCTGGATGCCTGCTGCTCTCAAGTTCAGTGTGTCATCACTTCCTTGTTTTATGGAAAAAAGAAGTTTCCGTTCCACTTGACCTTGATTTCAAAAGTGACAAACTGAACTTCTAAGCATGCCACCCACACTACACATATCACACAAACCACGCTTAATTGTTAGAGCTTTAGATTAAGTCTGGATATCGAATTGAGTAGGTCCTCCTACATTTTTCTTCTTCAAAAATGTCATGGCTAGTCTTTTAGTTTTTTCTCTTCTCCCCTAGGTGTTCAGTGTTCGATTAGCTATAATCTTTGGCTCATGACAGAATCTCATCTTTGGTCTTTCCCTTCTGATTTTCTTAATAACATTGTCTTATTTCTAGCTTCCTTTATTGTAAGAATGCAGTATACAATGCATATTAACATATAAAATATATGTTAATTGATTATTAATACTATCAGAAAGGCTTCCATTCAACAGTAGGCTATTGGTAGTTAAGTTTAGGGGAGTCCAAAGTTATCCACAGATTTTTTTGAGTGGGGGGGGGGGGTTGGTGCCTCTAACCGCTGCATTGTTCAAGGGTCAACTGTATTATGAAAATTGACGGAAACTTGATTGGAATTGGATTACACCTGTAAGTTCAGGAAGGATTGACAATTTTATAATTAATTCACCCTTTCCATTAACAAGGTTTATTGCCCTATTTAGTTTGATCTTTAAGATTTTTTTTACTATCATTTGATTTAATAGTATTAGAACTTTTCAGGTTTTTTATTTGTCCTTGAGTCAATTTTATTAAATTATTTTTCTAGGAGTTTGCCCTTCAACTAAGTTTTCATATGTATTTTCATAAAATTATTTCTAATATTTTCTTATTATACGTTTAAATCTGGAGGATCAATTGGTAATGTCCCCCATTTCATTTCTGATATTGGTTATTTGTATTTTTTCTTTGTTTTTCTTGATCAATCTCACTGAAGGTTTTTAAAATCTTTTCAAATAAATAACTTTTGGCTTTGTTGGTCCTTTCTGTTTCAGATTTATTTTCTATTTCATTAATATCTGTCCCCATCTTTATGATTTCCTTTCTTCTATCTTCTTTGGAGTCCATCTGACCCCAAAACTCATGTCTGTGCATCCCTAATGCCCTCAGTAATGTCTTGTTTCCTTTTCTGTTTATGAGTCATTTTATTTTGGCCTTAATCATTTATTCTGGAACTTGAGTTTGTGAGTTGGTGTTAATATGCATGAGTAGAATAAAATACTGTGTTATCCCCCCTATCCCCACTATCCCTATGAAAAGCTGGCTCTGCATCCCTGAGGACACGGCTACCTTTGTTACAGGTGATAGAGACGGATCCTGAGCCTGCTCACTCAGTACTAGAAGAACACTACCGAGAGCTGATGCTTCAGATCAGTGCCAATGTGAATTTCGCTTCATACCAGTGCCAAACGAGAGAAGTGCACTTTAAGGAAACGCTAGTTTACCAGACCCGAGTGTTTGAGTGAGTCATCAAAAGCCTCCCAACACTCATCAGAGGAGCTCTTTCATTTCATCGTGCACACACTCATTCACCAAACATTTATTCCGTGTCTACAGCGGTATATATCAGGCATCGTCTGTGTAGCATGCACCAGAGTCTTATTAAGCAATGGTTGGGTGCAATGAAACATTCAGACCCACAAAGCACTTGAGGTTCACACTTAAAATATAGGCCAGGAAACAGTCTATCAGGAGGGTGGCATCAGACGATCAGCTTCAGTGGGAATAGTCCTTGCAGCAGTCCACACCACCACCTAGGAACTTCTTGTTGGCCCCCCCCGGTGACAGCTCGACAATATCCACACTAGTGGGGATGGGGCCCATCTTAGCTTAGAAGCCCCATGACCAACAGAGGCCAAATTTTTCACAATCACTCCATCGGTGTAGCTTCCACGATCCCTGCAGGGGACATGCCCAGATACAACAGTCAGTGTACTCAGAAAATCCCAGAGCTGTAGCTTCCCTCCAGATAATCATAACTCCTCCCAGACCAGATGTGACTTACCAAGCATGGGTCATTTTTACTATAAACAATGTGCTTAATAAGACAGTTGACATTTCTTATTTATTTTCTAGGGAAACAGAGCTAGAAAGTTAGTTCAAAGGCAAAATTGTCCTTAGAAGGACAAAGGGTCCTTTCCACACTCAGACACAGGGATACAAGGATGCCATGGGTCTCGATTTCAAGTGGGGAGTGAGGGGATGGGTGAAAACAGGTGAATTGATGGTTGTTGCGGCATGGTGTATATAGGAAGAGTCCCTAAAGCAGACCAAGATATGGGAGAGACAGAGTGTTGGGTAAGGCTTCCCAGACAAAGTGGTGCCCCAGCTGAATTTTGGAGAACAAATAGGAGGTAGCCAGGTGAAGAAGTGAGAAAAAAAGGGCCCTTTAGGCAGAGAAAGCAACAAGTACAGAGACAAAGAGAGAAGGCCTGTGACTGATCTTTTGAGAATTACCAACAAAAATATAAGCCACTGACATTTCTACTTTGTAAAAATTAATAATTAACTTGCTCAACTCATTTTCATTTGCTGCACATAAAGTGTCCTCTCAAATTATTATAGAACCCAAAGATATAAGGCAGAAGTGGGGTCTTCTGCTGATGCCCATTTCACTTAAAGCAAGATCAGCAAACTGAGTCCCAGGGACCAAATCCAGCCAGCCACTTGTTTTTGTAAATAGAGTCTGTTGGCACACAGCGATGCCCATTTGTTTCTGTTTTTTGTTTGTTTGTTTGTTTTTAGCTGAGCCATCCTGCTACCTGTTGGCAGCTCAGCGGCTGCTCAGCTCGGGCCGGGCATCGAACCGCTGTTGCTCAGAGCTCAAACTCTTGAACGAGCTCTTAACCAACTGAGCCACTCGGCCGGCCCTCCCATTTGTTTCTGTATTGTCAGTGGCTGCGTCGGCTCTGCAGACGCAGACAGGGTAGTTGCTCCAGAGACCTACGAGTATGGCACACCAAGCCAGAAAAATCTCACTACCTGGCCCTTTACAAAACAGTTTGCGCTCCCGTGACCTAAACCAAGAATTCTTTCTATGAAAACTATGCCACTAAGATTCCTCCACTTCATAAAAATTCTCTTTAGGATGAAGACCACTACTAATAAATTCACACAAGAAATACAAGCCCCTGAGGCCAAAGCACTTGACTTCAGGCATACCTGCATGATCTGCCTGGATGGGATAATGGAGATCTAATACCCAAATCCCACCCTAGACCTACTCCCCCGCAAAAAACCCACTTTTACTACTCCCCTAAAACCAAGAAGAGCATGTGTGTTTCTTTCTCTTATACAATCATTTTCTTGTATCAATGCCTCATGTTCCTGCTGTCAACGTCTATGATCAAGTTTAATAGTGATTCCAGATAAAGCTTCTATTGCCCAGTTCTTGTCTTAGAGCAGGGAAACGAGGCAGGAAAAGGCTCTGCTGACTCAGAATTCTACACAAGTCTGTGTCTCAGCCAGTGAAGGCCTCTCAGAAATGGGTCAGATGGTTTCTGATGACAGGAATATTGTTTCTGGTGGGAAGTGATTCAGGAAGAGAGAGGCTATGAATTTGCACCCCAGGAAGGTACTGTCATGTGAAATAGATTTTTGTTTCCTCCTCCATAGGAATTTCTCAGGATGACAGTGATACATGCTGAGAGCTCACTGCATAGGGTACCAGTGATATATAAGATTTTTCGAAGTGCTGAATCTTTGGATATTTTTACTTTTAATAGCAATATATATATTGTATGTGTTTTAAAAGGAAATAGAGTTGGTACAATTTCAGATAACATTGCTTAAAACTTGCCTTTTGAAGAAATATTTAAGAAACAAAGTGACTTGACTTAAAGAAAAAAGTTAAGAAATAGTATAAAAGATGTGCAGGCAGGAAAAAAATCATCTGTAGCACATTTCTCAAACCCGTTCCCTGATCGGTTTGCAGGTTTGAACTGATTAATTCAGGAAATGTGCAGCTGGAATTCAGCTGGATCTCAGAAGAGATGGCAAAGGCTGTCAGCTTCGCCATGCCGGATAACCAAGGTAAATGCGATGATAGGTAAAACCCAGGGTTTGAGCTTGGTCCCCTATTAGAAGACCTTTGTTCATGGAGAAGCGAGCACTGCTCCAGCGGCCCCCCCAAGTAACCAAGGAGAAGCAGAACAGAGGCCTCCTGCCGCCTGCAGAGCCAAATGGGCCTGAGAAAACTGAAAAGCTGGCCCCTGTCCTCCTGCAGCCTGGACCCTGGCCCCCCATCAGGCCAGCACTCCCTCACACCCTTAGAAATCTTTTCTTTTAGATTTTAACCTTCTAGGAGATTACAGACCCTTAGAGTAAATGATGAAAGCTATGAACTGTATCTCCCAGGAAAATATCCACCATTCCCAATGTGCAGGTGATACATGTGAAGCATTCAACAAGAGGCCCACGAGCCAGCCAAGTGGCACATTGGTTAGGAGTTGGCTTAGGATGCCAGCTCTGAGCAGCAGGACCCCGGTTTGGATCCCACATTAGCGCCCTCTATAGCTAAGATGGTGAACAATAGCTCGACCTGGAGCTGGGCTGCCGTGAGTCACCGGTGAAGGCATAGGCTGCAGTAGGGCTAACTGGCAGCAGGCATGAGCTGCCGTGAGCCGCTGTGAGCGGCTGTCCAATGGCCGCAGAGCAACTACCCCAGCCGAGAAGAACGCAATGATAATACCAACATGGGCCAGTGAAGCAACGTCCTCCACAACTAGACTGAAGAACAAAAGGACAGCAACTTGTCTTGTTTCCCTCCCCCAATTTCCCAATGAAATCTTTTTACAAAAAGGGAGGGGGGCAGCACTTGGTAGGCAAATATTCATTACTCCTGCTTCACTTTTGGAGATTCCCAGACCTTCTGAATGGGCCCTTATTCATTGTCCTCCCCACCCCAGATTGTGCACACCTACTTTAAAACAGTAATTCTCCAAAAATGATGTTCACAGCCCATTATTTTTGAGGCAGAAGACCCACATTCATTTACTTGACTCACTCCCTTAAGCCAAAAGGAAACAAATTTGAAAACTCGGAAAAAAAAACAAACACAAGAAAACTTGATGGAAGTAATAGAAGTACTTTTCATGAGTACCTGTGAGAGCTATGAGTAAATTCCTTATCCCTAATGCCCAAAGTCAAGTATATCTGCTAGAAGTAGGGGGCTCACAGACCCCACAGAGGGTCCATAAGGACCTGTGAGTGGGCTGTCATGTCCTTGTCCTCCCACTGCAAATGCAGAATATCACTGGCTCTCTGTCTTGCCCACAGGTTTCTCTCATAAAGATCAGCTTAGCCAGGGCACGCTGCCGACAGGCAGTACCCTGGACAGCGCCATGGACCACTGGAGCGAAACTCCCCCACTGTCCTTCTCTGTGGAGCCTGCCTCAGGCATTGTGCCCGTGGGGAAGACTCAGAAGATCAAAGTGAAATTCTCCCCACTGGAGGTGGGAGACTTCGAGAACAATCTTTTCTGCCAGTAAGGAGATGTGCTCCCCAGAACAAAGCTCTGCAGCCCCCATCCCTCTTCTGTCTCACCACTACCACCATTCTTTCCAACCCTAGACCCCTCCACAGCCTTAAATTGCCACCTTCCCCTTTGGGAAGATTCAAAGGGGCCAGCCTTTGGAGAACAAGGGGAGTTTGGTCTTTTGTATTGCTCATCAGTCCTGTCCAGACTCTTCCTCTGGCCCACCTCGCCCTTCCCGGCCACATACAAAAGTCCAACTGGGGAACAAAATGGTTGACAGCCAGGTGGGTTCCAGTCCTGCGACAAGCATGAACTTGGGAAGGCTTTCTCATGCCTTCACTGAGACTAGGTCTCCTTAACTGTGAAAACGCAAAACGCAATACCCACCTTATAGAGTTGTGAACACAGAATAAGGTAATTCAGTGAAGCTTAGAACAGCGCTTGGCACACAGTAAACACAACCAACATTAGGTGGTAGACCTGGTGCATAATAAGCAAGGAATAGATGGGGCCCAGACTCCATTTGAGAAAAGCCAACCCAATAACCCCTGGCAATGAAAGTCCCTGATGTGGTACCATGCACAGGAGAGCTCCATGGAGAATGCCCACCTTACAGAAAAATGCCATGAACCAGGGCCTAGGGTGGCAGAGCCATAAGAGCCTACTATAAGCACTGCAGTCACATGGCAGGGACCCTTCCCACACCCGGGCTACCTAAGCTAGGAGCTGGTGCTGGAAGTCTGCTCACATCCAGTTTACATTCTCCTAGGAACTCAGGATACATTTTAAAGATTTCTACATCACTTTTCATATCCCACTAGGTGCCTATGAGAGGGCCCAGAGGGTAAACCTCTGTGCTCATTTGACAGCAGAGAGATTTTTCTTAGCGCTGCTGGAGGAAATAACTTGAGGCCATATTTAGGTACACAGGAGGAACCAGAATTTAAGCTCCTCATACTCAGCGCATTCATGCACTCAACAGTTGGTTAATGAACATCTACTATGTGTCATGTACTATTCAAAGCATTGAAGTTATGTTGTTGACCAAGACAGACCCAGCCTCTGCTCTCATGGAGCTCATATTCTGCTGGATATAATATTCATTTCCAACCAACTAAGAAAGCAACAATTGATTAAAACTAAAAAAGTAAGTAAAAATAACCTTATCCTCTCAGGATTCCCAACCTGCCACCTGGAGAGCAAGGCCCAGTCCTGTCAGCAAAAGGGCGGAGTTTCTTGCCCATCTGCCATTTTGACCTGAAAGACTCGGATTACATCAGCGGTCATCGGCGCAACCCAGATCTCCGAGGGCCTGGTGGTGGGGCTCTGAATCCAGACACCCGGGTGATTGAGTTCACCAGCGTGGGCATAGGAGGGAAGAATCTCCGGTGAGTTGCTTAGGTTTGCGTTGGTTGACTTCATATCATTCAACCCTTCTAGAGAATTCAGGGGAAGAATTCCAAGAAGCGAGCTAGATGGGTTCCTAGAAGCAGGCTTGACATCCTGGGGTTTGACTTAAGAGAACTGCTACAATAAGGAAGCTGAATTCTGTCTCCTTGGTTTTGACACTGGGGGCAATTTAAAAGGCATAAAAATAGAATCCCTGACCATCAACTTGACCACAGAGGATCACTGGGACAGAAGGGTCCTTGGCATCATTATTACTCCAAAAAATCCAGTACTCCAGCCATTCTTTGGATCCCCAAGTGAGATGCAGTTTTCATGTCTACAGTAACCAAGTATCTGGAACAGTTCTGATTCCCACGTAGGAGAACTGTGCTAGGGCAGGTCCTCAACCCTCTTACTCTCTGCTTTCAATTCTTCCCCCTTGGCCAGGACTTTTACAATCCTGAACCCGACCACTACCATCTACTCCTTCTGCTGGATCTCTGAAGAAACTGAAAGTCTCCAGAATCCTCCAGCCTTCACATGCCTTACAAAGAAAGGCTTCATCCACCCAGAAAAGAAAGCCGAGGTATGTGTGTGTGAATGAGGACCACTCGACCCAAGGCCTTCATCATTCTATCCATCTCTGCATAGCAAGTGCTCTAGGCCAGAGGTAGAGTTAGGGAGAACAGCCTAAGGGTGCATCCATCAGCAAGTATTTCCTGAGTGGCTCCTACATACGTTAGGCCATCCTCGAGGACAGGACAGACCCGAGCTCTTATGGTTGGCCATGAAGAAACAGATCTCTAGTATCTGAAGTTTAAAAAGCTGAGCTTATTAAGGTAGGAAAGAGGTGCTTGACACCACTGCCTGGGGCCTCTAGGAGTCTTAAAGTAACATGAAGTAGAGTGTTATTTTTGTCCAAGGGACTGACGGCAGTGAGAGGACATAGATGTTTTTACTTGGTCAGGTCAAAAGGCAAAACCGAACAGTAGAGCTATGTCCCATGTCCTACTGTTTACTCAGGGATATAGGTTAGGGGGTCGGACTTAAATATGAACTTGCTGGCCACAACAGATCTGCAGGCCCATGTCCTGTAACACCTGCAGAGATCTCAGAGGCAGAAATGAATCCATGAAACAGAAATTACAAATTCAGATGCTTTCAGGAAGGTCATGCAAAGGAATAAAGCAGGCCTAAGGGACAATGACAGGGACTGCTGGACACCAGAGCTGGCTGGACACTGTGCTCTTGCAGATGACCACCACACAGACAAGTGGACCCAGGGTTGCCAACTCTCCCATACTTTTCAGGAAAAGTCAAAATTCCAAATTTCTATCTGAATCTCTCCATTTCTACATGCCATCTAAAGCCATCACGTGGAATATTATAGCCTAGCCAACAGAGGCTGTGGATGGGGTAGACCCCCCCTTAGAAAGACCTGTGGGCAAACAGACATCGATGTTGCTGGAACAGCCAAACTTATATGCCCTTTAGAGAGGGTAGAAAGGTAGTGACGACCTGGTAATATCAGCCATCGTAACCCCAGTGCTGACAAGCCTCTAAGAGCACATAGAGAAAGGAACAGAAGTGCCTCTTACCACTCTATTCCAAACTGTCTTCTTAGATTGTCTTCCAGTTCACGCCTTCCCATCTGGACATCACAGAAGCATTCTGGAGTTTCTTAATCCCTGAACACAATATCACAGTCCCTTTCCTGCTGGTAGGCAAAGCCTCTGACCCACTCATCATTCTGAACAAGTCACACCTCAACTTCAGTTGTCTCCTCATTGGTAAGGCTGGCCTGTTGGTTTATATTTAGAGTTGGCATGATATTTAGGGGAGGGGAGTGGGACGAACCCAGCAATGAGCTCCAGGAGCAGACTTGGGTGGGGAATTTTGTCTGGTGCCATTTAGAATCATGTAAGAAGGCCTTTCTCACTGGTCACAAAATCACAAAATATTTACTCTCAATCTAATTTCCATCAAGCATCTTCTAAACCCACATACTAATAACTGAAGGAAATTTAGGAGCCTTGCTACAGATTCTACTTGGAAGATTCCTTTAGGGCCTGGACTATCTTCATTTCCAGAGCCTCATGTCAGCCCCATCCTACTTGCTTGTGCCCCCCGATTATGGGCTGTATTGGTTTGCTTCTTCATCTGTGCCACAGTGGTCAGATTTCTCTGCCATTTTCTCATGTATTTATTAGGTTCAATGAATATTATCGAACCCCTTTTATTACGTAGGCACTCTTCTGTGAGCTGGGAATGCACTGGATAAAACCATAGTTCCTACACTCGTGGTGCTTACATTCCAGGAATTGGAAGCAGACTACCAAAAAATTAAAAAGCAAAATATAGAGCATGTCAGATGTTGATAAGTGTCCTAGAGAAGAATAAAGCAAGGTAGAGGGGATACACAATGCCACTTGACAGTGGGAAGGTGACATTTGAGCAGAGACATGAAAGAATAAAGGAAGTTTATTGCCAGGTCTCTTATAACCCTATGAATCTGTCAGATGGATGTGGTGTGTGTGTGTGTGTGTGTGTGTAAAATACAACTAAAGCCAGAGGATATTTTAGTAATTAATTCAGTTTTTATTTATAAAAGTAATATTTTATAATAAACCAATCAATGTGGTGTTGTATAAGGAAAACTAATAATCTCTCCCTACCCATCCTATCTCATCCTTCCCTTTACATCAAAAACAAACAGTAACAGTTTGATTTGTATTATTTCCATACATATCTTACATTGATACATATAAGGAGGCAGGGGAAGAGTATGGTGCTTAGTAAGGTTCTGAACAAATGAGAAATGTATCATAAGAGTAACAACAGCAAGACAAAAAGAATTTAATCTAGGAATGTGAGGGTGGTACATTTAAATACAATCATTATATTGGGTTGTCAGAAAAGTCATGATGCATTTTTGCAACGAAAAATAGAAAAAATACGTCATGACTTTTCCAATAACCCAATAGTAACAGATTAAAGAACAAACATGTAATCATTAATACATACTGAAGTCATTGCTAAAATTTAACAGACATTCTTGATAAAAACTCTAATAGGGAATGAGGAGTAAAGGAAAGCACTTGAATAAAGAAGATTAACCAAAATCAAGAGGCAAATGTTATCTTGTAATGAACCACTAAAACCACATCAATTAAAATCAGGAATTAGACAAAGAGGTTCATTATCACCATTATTATTGAACACTTTCTTAGTGACTTTAGCAAATATAATAAAACAAGAAAATTAAATAATGGGCATAAATTTTGGGGGGAAGAGACAAAAGTATCTCATTTGGCTATTGCTGATTACTTCATACATTAAAAAGTTCAAGAGGCTCTAGAGAAAAGCAAAACAAACTGCTAGAATCAATAAGATGATTTAGTAAGTGGCTGGATGCAAGACAAGTATGCAAAAAACCAATACTTTCTCTTTATTTTAGTGGTAAGTGCCTAGAAACAGAAACAAAAAAATTCTACTCAGTATTGGAAAAACCTATATAATATCTAAGGATAAACATAACAAGAAAAGCACAGGACCAATATGAACTAAACTATAAAATCTTATTAAAATGCCCCCAAACAAGATCTGAATAGTTGTCAATTCTCCCAAAAGTTCCAACTAGAATCCCAGCAAGAGTGGCCAGATAAAATACAGACAGATGCACAGTTAAATTTGCATTTCAGATAACAGTGAACAATTTTTAGTATAAGTGTGTCAGCATAAGTAGGTCCCATGCAATATTTGAGACATACTTCTACCAAAAAATTATTTGCTGACTCTGGTAACCTTAATTCCAAAAGGATTGAGGGGGTGGGGGGAGAATTGGATGAAAGATGCAAAAGTTTATGTGGGAAAATAAATGCTCTATAATAGTCAAGGAAAGTAAGAAAAAGCAAACTAGGGATAGGAGATGGATTAGACATGGCCCTGTCAGGACATTCATGACATACCCAAGGTCTAATTCAAAGAGTTCAATGCAAAGATTGTTTCCAAAGATATGGGCAGAGTTAAGGGGCCTACCAGGGAGGGTAAAGCCCCCATTAACAAAAGCAGGAAGGCATTGGGTCTGAAGGAACAAGGAGGAAAAATGGTGTTGCCAGAATTCCAGGAGAGCTGTGACTGAGGCAGAGGAGCCACCTCCCAGGAGCAGGCAATTGATGGAGTCAAGTCAAGAAGTATGAGGTGGAATCCCCCCCAGGGGACAAAGCTCACTTGTAGAGAAAAAGGAAGGAAGAGAGGTAGTCAATGGCTGAGGAGCTTGAAAGAGGAGAGAAAAAAAGTTGGAGAATCTCTTCTAAGGCTTCCTCTTGCTTGTGGAGCGGTGTCTGCTGAGGTACTTCAGGAACAGGCATGAGCCTCCACTGAGGGCTGGTGTTTCCTCCTCAGGCAGAGAAGCCAGGGAGACCGTGGAGATCATCAACAGGGAGGAGCAGGGCTTCAATTTCGCCTTCCAGGACAACTCCCGATATTCTGAAGGTTTCAGTGACAGCCTGGTCGTATGTCCCATGGAAGGCTGGCTCCCACCACGGTCCAGGTGAGGAAAAAGAAAGCCCCCCAGGACTGCACCCTCCCAACATGGCAGGAGTCCCAGGCCTGCCAGCCAGGAGAATCACTTTCCCTTAGAGTGCCTCTTTTATAGCCTTCCAACTCTAAAATTTTATTAGATATTAACAATTCCATCCCTGTTGTTTATTTTCCTAATGAATTGGGGAGTATTGAGAGTTTTAAGCCCTGTTTTCAACATTTGCTCTTATATTTATATTATTTTCCTTACTAACTATTGTATTTGTGACTCCATAAAGCACTGTCCTGCCTTGCCTTGCAAATCTTCAAAATTCATCATAATTTGGAGCTTTGATGTCTTTCTTAAGTGTATCTGCTAATCCATCGAACTCATATTCTTAGCAGGTCTTAACAGTTGGCCTCGTCAGCTAATCTGCTGTCTTCTTCCCCAACCAGGTTACCAATTGATATTTTCTTAACCCCAAAGAAAGAAGGAGATGTGAACTTTAATTTGATCTGCAATGTGAAAAACAAAGCCTACCCTTTGACCTTAAATATCAAGACTGAGGGCTACAGTATGAATGCAGAAATCAAGTGCAAAGACAGGACTGGCTCAATCACTCTCTTGACTCCCAACCAGACCACCACTGTCAACTTCTATGAGGTAAAGCTGTGAGAGAGGCTTGCTCTTTTTTTGTTTCCACACTGGCTGGGAAAAGCAGAACTAGTGAATATTAGCTGAATCTCTCTGTTTCAAATGCCAGGGAGACCAGGAGAACAGAAACATGCCAAGAGCAGCTCCACTTTCGGAATGTATACAGCTTTGATGTGAAAGCTTTTATTTTCTTTTTCATGGGGTGGACAGATAGTAAGGAAGGAGAAGAATGTTTGTGTTAAACATACAGGAAATGGATGTTTGGCTACCAAGGGAAGTATAAGAATTAAATTGCAGTCTCACTCTTCAGATATGAGAGGTCCCCAATACTTAGTAGCTCTTGATGGAATATGTGACCACATTAATCTAATGATATTCAATTCACAAACATCATCTGCCATTCCTATTTCCCAAAAGATAATTTCCCCCAACATGTTACATATCCTGATCCCGGAAAAGGGTGCCATGTTTTGCATTCACTCAACATGCTGCTCTGTTCTCTGTCTCTCAGGTGGAGTTGAATGAATGTGTCCAGTGTGAATTCACCTTTATCAATGCTGGAAAGTTCAACTTCAGCTTCCATGCAGAGCTATCTGGCCCCAAAGCACTGCTGCAGTACTTAGAATTTTCACCCACTGGTGGCAGTGTGGATGTGGGACAGAGTGCACCTGCCTCCCTGTCTTTCCAACCATTTAAAAAGTGTGTCTTGAAGGGCCTGGAACTCAGAATCAAGGTGAGATCACTTAACATTGTCCAACACTGAAAGCATTCACGTTCTATCTTAAGAGATTAATTCTCCTGTGTGTTCCTGGTATTCACCCTACCAGAGACTCCTGGAGAGCGGTTGTGTTGGAGGTAGTCTCACAATCTCTATTGTAACAGCCTCAACCATGGTTGTGGTGCCTGGTGAGCAACTCAATTGAAAAGCAGTT